>NW_025727950.1:0-97705 GCF_021461385.2 Schistocerca piceifrons
AAGGGATACAGTTAACCTGACGTGAAGCATCAGAATCCAAAACCGGTCTCACAGGAAAGGTTCAAAGCGTAGACTGTAAGAAGAGTCAGACTTCTTGTACTTAGGTCGTTATTGTGCCCTTTGTGTTTAATTCCGATGCAATTTACGTGTTTCATCGTCAATAAGAAAGTCAGAGGGATACAGTAAACCTGAAGTGAAGCATCGGAATCTATGACTAGTGTCACAGGAATGGCTCAAATCTTAGACAGTAAGAAGAGTCTGTTTTCTTGTATTTAAGGCGGCATTGTGCATTTGTATTTAATTCCGATGCAATTTCTGTGTTTTATCGTCAATAAGAAGGTCACAGGGATACAGTAAACCTGAAATCAGGCATCGCTATCTATAACTAGTGTCACAGGAATGGTTCAAAACTTAAACAGTAAGAAGAGTCAGTTTTCTTGTACTTAGGTCGGCATTGTGCCTTTTGTATTTAATTCCGATGCAATTTCTGTGTTTCATTGTCAATACGAAGGTCAGAGGGATACAGTAAACCTGAAGTGAAGCACCGGAGTCAATAACTAGTGTCACAGGAATAGTTCGAAACATAGACAGTAAGGAGAGTCAGTTTTATTGTACTTAAGTCGGCATTGTGCCTTTTGTATGTAATTCCGATGCAATTTCTGTGTTTCATCGTCAATAAGAAATGCAGAGGGATACAGTAAACCTGAAGTTAAGCATCGGAATCTATAACTAGTGTCACAGGAATGGTTCAAAACATAGACAGTAAGAAGAGTCAATTTTCTTTTTCTTAAGTCGGCATTGTGCCTTCTCTATTAATTTCCGATGCAATTTCTGTGTTTCGGCGTCAATAAGAAGGTCCAAGGGATACAGTAAGCCTGAAGTGAAGCATCGGAATCTAAAACCGGTCTCAGAGGAAAGGTTCAAGACATAGGCAGTAAGAAGAGCCAGTCTTCTTGTACATGAGTCGGCATTCTGCCTTTAGTATTTAATTCCGATGCAATTTCTGTGTTTCATCGTCAATAAGAAGGTCAGATGGATACAGTAAACCCGAAGTGAAGCATCAGAATCTAAAACTAGTGTCACAGGAATGGTTCAAATTATTGACAGGAAGTATAGCCAGTTTTCTTGTACTTGAGTCGGCTTTGTGCCGGTTGTATTTAATTACGATGCAATTTCTGTTTTTCATCGTCAAGACGACGGTCAGAGGGATACAGTTTAACCTGAAGTGAAGCATCGGAATCTATAACTAGTGTTACAGGAATGGTTCAAAACATAGACAGTAAGAAGAGTCGGTCTTATAGTACTTAAGTCGGCATTGTGCCTTTTGTATATAATTCCGATGCATTTTCTGTGTTTCATCGTCAATGAGAGGGTCAGAGGGATAAAGTAAACCTGAAGAGATGCATCGGAATCCATAACTAGTGTCACAGGAATGGTTTAAAACATAGATATTAAGAAGAGTCTGTTTTCTTGTACTTAAGTCGGCATTGTGCCTTTTCTATTTTATTCCGATGCAATTTCTGTGTTTCGTCGTCAATAACAAGGTCCAAGGGATACAGTAAACCTGATGTGAAGCATCGGATTCTAAAAGCGGTCTCACAGGAAACGTTTAAAACATAGACAATAAGAACAGCCAGTCTTCTTGTACTTGAGTCGGCATTGTGGCATTTGTATCTAATTCCGATGCAATTTCTGTGTTTCATCGTCAGTACGACGGTCAGAGGGTTGCAGTCAACCTGAAGTGAAGCATCGGAATCTATAACTAATGTCACAGGAATGGTTCAAAACATAGACAGTAACAATTGTCGGTTTTCTTGTACTTAAGTCGGCATTGTGCCTTTTGTATGTGATTCCTATGCCATTTCTGTGTTTCATCGTCAATAAGAAGGTCAGAGGGATACAATAAACCTGGAGTGAAGCATCGGAATCTATCACTAATGTCACAGGAATGGTTCAAATCATAGACAGTACGATGAGTCTATTTTCTTGTACTTAAGTCGGCATTGTGCCTTTTCCATTTAATTCCGATGCAATTTCTGTGTTTCATCGTCAATTAGAAGGTCCAAGGGATTCAGTAAACCTCAAGTGAAGCATCGGAATCTAAAACTGGTCTCACAGGAAAGATTCAAAACATAGACGGTAAGAATAGCCAGTTCTCTTGTACTTGAGTCGGCATTGTGCCTTTTGTATTTAATTCCGATGCAATTTCTGTGTTTCATCGTCAATAAGAAGGTCAGCTGGGGACAGTGAACCTGAAGTGAAGCATCGAAATCTATAACTAGTGTCACAAGAATGATTCAAAGCATAGACAGGAAGTATAGCCAGTCTTCTTGTACTTGAGTCGGCATTGTGCCTTTTGTATTTAATTCCGATGCATTTTCTGTGTTTCATCATCAATAAGTCGGTCAGAGGGATACAGTAAACCTGAAGTGAAGCATCGGAATCTATAACTAGGGTCACAGGAATGGTTCAAAGCATAGACAGTAAGAAGAGTCAGTTTTCTTGTACCTTAGTCGGCATTGTGTGTTTTGTATTTAATTCCGATGCAATTTCTGTGTTCATCGTCCATAAGAAGGTCACAGGGATACAGTAAACATGAAGTGAAGCATCGGAATCTATAACTAGTGTCACAGGAATGGTTCAAAGCATAGATAGTAAGAAGAGTCAATTTTCTTGTTCTTAAGTCGGCATTGTGCCTTTTCTATTTAATTCCGATGCAATTTCTGTCTTTCGGCGTAAATAAGAAGGTCCAAGGGATACAGTAAACCTGAAGTGAAGCATCGGAATCTAAAACCGGTCTCAGAGGAAAGGTTCAAAACACAGCGAGTAAGAAGAGCCAGTCTTCTTGTACATGAGTCGGCAATGTGCCCATTGTATTTAATTCCGATGCAATTTCTGTGTTTCATCGTCAATAAGAACGTCGGCTGGATACATTAAACTTGAAGTGAAGCATCGGAATCTATTACTAGTGTCACAGGAATGGTTCAAAACATAGACAGAAAGTATAGCCAGTCTTCTTGTACTTGAGTCCGCATTGTGCCTTTTGTATTTAATTCCGATGCCATTTCTGTGTTTCCTCGTCAATACGACGGTCAGATGCATACAGTAACCCGAAGTTAAGCATCGGAATCTATAATTAGTGTCACAGGAATGGTTCAAAACATAGATATTAAGAAGAGTCTGATTTCTTGTACTTAAGTCGGCATTGTGCCTTTTCTCTTTAATTCCGATGCAATTTCTGTGTTTCGTCGTCAATAACAAGGTCCAAGGGATACAATTAACCTGAAGTGAAGCTTCGGAACCTAAAACCGGTCTCACAGGAAAGGTTCAAAGCATAGACAGTAAGAAGAGCCAGTCTTCTTGTACTTGAGTCGGCATTGTGCCTTTTGTATATAATTGCGATGCAATTTCTGTGTTTCATCGTCAGTACGACGGTCAGAGGGATACAGTAAACCTGAAGTGAAGCATCGAATCTATAATAGTGTCACAGGAATGGTTCAAAACATAGACAGTGAGATGAGTCAGTCTTCTTGTACTTAAGTCGGCATTGTGCCATTTGTATTTAAGTAAGATGCAATTTCTGTGTTTCATCGTCAATAATAAGGTCAGAGGGATACAGTATACCTGAAGTGAAGCATCGGAATCAATAACTAGTGGCACAGGAATGGTTCAAAACATAGACAGTAAGAAGAGTCAGTGTTCTTGTTCTGAAGTCGGCATTGTGCCTTTGGTATTTAATTAAGTTGCAATTTTTGTGTTTCATCGTCAATAATAAGGTCAGAGGGATACAGTATACCTGAAGTGAAGCATCGGAATCTATAACAAGTGTCTCAGGAATGGTTCAAATCATAGACAGTAAGTAGAGTCAGTCTTCTTGTACTTAAGTCGGCATTGTGCCTTTTGTATTTAATTAAGATGCAATTTCTGTACATCATCGTCAATAAGAAGGTCAAAGGGATACAGTAAACGTGAAGTGAAGCATCGGAATCTATAACTAGTGACACAGGGATGGTTCAAACATAGACAGTAACAAGAGTCAGTCTTCTTGTTCTTAAGCCGGCATTGTGCCTTTTGTATATAATTCCGATGTAATATCTGTGTTTCATCGACTATAAGAAGCTCAGAGGGATACAGTGAGCCTGAAGTGAAGCTTCGGAACCTATAACTAGTGTCACAGGAATGGTTCAAAACATAGACATTAAGAAGAGTCAGCTTTCTTGTACTTAAGTCGGTGTTGTGCCTTTTGTATTTCATTCCGATGCAATTTCTGTGTTTCATCGTCAATAAGAAGGTCAGAGAGATACAGTAAACCCGAAGTGAAGCATCGGAATCTATAACTAGTGTCACAGGAATGGTTCAAAACATAGACAGTGTGAAGGGTCAGTCTTTTTGTACTTAAGTCGGCATTGTGCCTTTTGTATTTAATTCCGATGCAATTTCTGTGTTTCATCGTCAATACGAAGGCTAGAGGGATACAGTAAACCTGAAGTGAAGCATCGGAATCTATAATTAGTGTCACAGGAATTGTTCAAAGCATAGACAGTATGAAGAGCCAGTCTTCTTGTACTTAAGTCGGCATTGTGCTTTTGTATTTAATTCCGATGCAATTTACGTGTTTCATCGTCAATAAGAGGGTCAGAGGCATACAGTAAACCTGAAGTGAAGCATCGGAATCTATAACTAGTGTCACAGGAATGGTTCAAAACATAGACAGTAAGAAGAGTCACTTTTCTTGTACCTAAGTCGGCATTGTGTGTTTTGTATTTAATTTCGATGCAATTTCTGTGTTTCATCGTCAATAAGAAGGTCACAGGGATACAGTAAACATGAAGTGAAGCATCGGAATCTATAACTAGTGTCACAGGAATGGTTCAAAACATAGACAGTAAGAAGAGTCAATTTTCTTGTACTTAAGTCGGCATTGTGCCAATTTATTTAATTCCGATGCAATTTCTGTCTTTCGGCGCCAATAAGAAGGTCCAAGGGATACAGTAAACCTGAAGTGAAGCATCGGAATCTAAAACCGGACTCAGAGGAAAGGTTCAAAACACAGGGAGTAAGAAGAGCCAGTCTTCTTGTACATGAGTCGGCAATGTGCCTATTGTATTTAATTCCGATGCATTTTCTGTGTTTCATCGTCAATAAGAACGTCAGCTGGATACAGTAAACCTGAAGTGAAGTATCGGAATCTATTACTAGTGTCACAGGAATGGTTCAAAACATAGACAGAAAGTATAGACAGTCTTCTTGTACTTGAGTCGGCATTGTGCCTTTTGTATTTAATTCCGATGCCATATCTGTGTTTCATCGTCAATACGACGGTCAGAGGGATACAGTAACCTGAAGTGAAGCATCGGAATCTATAACTAGTGTCTCAGGAATGGTTCAAAACATAGACAGAAAGTATAGCCAGTCTTCTTGTACTTGAGTCGGCATTGTGCTTTTTGTATTTAATTCCGATGCATTTTCTGTGTTTCATCGTCAAAAAGGGGGTCAGAGGGATACAGTAAACCTGAAGTGGTGCATCGGAATCCATAACTAGTGTCACAGGAATGGTTCAAGACATAGAAATTAAGAAGAGTCTGTTTTCTTGTACTTAAGTCGGCATTGTGCCTTTTCTATTTAATTCCGATGCAATTTCTGTGTTTCGTCGGCAATAAGAAGGTCCAAGGGATACTGTAAACCTGAAGTGAAGCATCGGAATCTAAAACCGGTCTCACAGGAAAGGTTCAAAACATAGACAGTAAGAAGAGGCAGTCTTCTTGTACTTGAGTCGGCATTGTGCCATTTGTATTTAATTCCGAAGCAATTTCTGTGTTTCATCGTCAGTACGACGGTCAGAGGGATACAGTAAACCTGAAGTGAAGCATCGGAATCTATAACTAGTGTCACAGGAATGGTTCAAAACATAGACAGTAAGAAGGGTAAGTTTTCTTGCACTTATGTCGGCATTGTGCCTTTTGTAATTATCTCCGAAACAATATCTCTGTTTCTTCGTCAATAAGAAGGTCAGAGGGATACAGTAAACCTGAAGTGAAGCATCGGAATCTATAACTAGTGTCACAGAAATGGTTCAAAACATAGACAGTAAGAAGAGTTAGTTTTCTTGTACTTAGGTCGGCATTGTGCTTTTTGTATTTAATTTCGATGCAATTTCTAAGTTTCATCGTCAATAAGAAGGTCAGAGGGATACAGTAAACCTGAAGTGAAGCGTTGGAACCTATAACTAGTGTCACAGGAATGGTTCAAAACGTAGACTGTAAGAAGAGTCAGTCTTCTTGTACTTAAGTCGGCATTGTGTCTTTTGTATTTAATTCCGATGCAATTTACGTGTTTCATCGTCAATAAGATTGTCACAGGGATACAGTAAACCTGAAGTGAAGCATCGGAATCTAAAACCGGTCTCAGAGGAAAGGTTCAAAACATAGGCAGTAAGAAGAGCCAGTCTTCTTGTACATGAGTCGGCATTGTGCCTTTTCTATTTAATTCCGAAGCAATTTCTGTGTTTCGTCGCCAATAACAAGGTATAAGAGATACAGTAAAGCTGAAGTGAAGCATTGGAACCTAAAACCGGTCTCACAGGAAAGGTTCAAAACATAGACAATAAGAACAGCCAGTCTTCTTGTACTTGGGTCGGCATTGTGCCATTTGTATTTAATTTCGATGCAATTTCTAAGTTTCATCGTCAATAAGAAGGTCAGAGGGATACAGTAAACCTGAAGTGAAGCGTTGGAACCTATAACTAGTGTCACAGGAATGGTTCAAAACGTAGACTGTAAGAAGAGTCAGTCTTCTTGTACTTAAGTCGGCATTGTGTCTTTTGTATTTAATTTCGATGCAATTTCTAAGTTTCATCGTCAATAAGAAGGTCAGAGGGATACAGTAAACCTGAAGTGAAGCGTTGGAACCTATAACTAGTGTCACAGGAATGGTTCAAAACGTAGACTGTAAGAAGAGTCAGTCTTCTTGTACTTAAGTCGGCATTGTGTCTTTTGTATTTAATTCCGATGAAATTTCTGTGTTTCGGCGTCAATAGGAAGGTCCAAGGGATATCGTAAACCTGAAGTGAAGCAGCGGAATCTAAAACTGGTCTCACAAAAAAGATTCAAAACATAGACAGTAAGAAGAGCCAGTCTTCTTGTACTTGAGTCGGCATTGTGACTTTGTATTTAATTCCGATGCAATTGCTGTGTTTCATCGTCAATACGAATGTCAGCGGGGTACAGTGAACCTGAAGTGAAGCAACGGAATCTATAACTAGTGTAACAGGAATGGTTCAAAACTTAGACAGGAAGTATAGCCAGTCTTCTTGTACTTGAGTCGGCATTGTGCCTTTTGTATTTAATTCCGATGCAATTTCAGTGTTTCATCATCAATACGTCGGTCAGAGGGATACAGTAAACCTGAAGTGAAGCATCGGAATCTATAACTAGTGTCACAGGAATGGTTCAAAACATAGACAGTAAGAAGAGTCAGTCTTCTAGTACTTATGTCGGCATTGTGCCTTTTGTATTTAATTCCGATGCATTTTCTTTGTTTCATCGTCAATAAGAAGGTCAGAGGGATACAGTAAACCTGACGTATTGCATCGGAATCTATAACTAGTATCAAAGGAATGGTTAAAACATAGATATTAAGAAGAGTCTGTTTTCCTGTACTTAAGTCGGCATTGTGCCGTTTCAATTTAATTCCGATGCAATTTCTGTGTTTCGTCGTGAATAAGAAGGTCCAAGGGACACAGTGAACGTGCAGTGAAGAATCGGAATCTAAAACCGGTCTCACAGGAAAGGATCAAAACATAGACAGTAGGAAGAGACAGTCTTCTTGTACTTGAGTCGGCATTTGACGTTTTGTATTTAATTCCAATGCAATTTCTGTGTTTCATCGTCAGTACGACGGTAAGAGGGATACAGTAAACCTGATGTGAAGCATAGGAATCTAAAACCGGTCTCACAGGAAAGGTTCAAAACATAGACAGTAAGAAGAAACAGACTTCTTGTACCTGAGCCGGCAATGTGACTTTTGTATTTAATTCCGATGCAATTTACGTGTTTCATCGTCAATAAGAAGGTCAGAGGGATACAGTATACCTGAAGTGAAGCATCGGAATCTATAACTAGTGTCACAGGAATGGTTCAAACATAGACAGTAAGATGGTTCAGTTTTTTTGTACTCAAGTCGTTATTGTGCCTTTTGTATTTAATTCCGATGCAATTTCTGTGTTTCATCGTCAATAAGAAGGTAGGCTGGATACAGTAAACCTGAAGTGAAGCATCGGAATCTATAACTAGTGTCACAGGAATGGTTCAAAACATTGACAGTAAGAAGAGTCAGTTTTCTTGTACTTATGTCGGCATTGTGCCTTTTCTATTTAATTCCGATGCAATTTCTGTGTTTCGGCGTCAATAAGAAGGTCCAAGGGATACAGTTAACCTGACGTGAAGCATCAGAATCCAAAACCGGTCTCACAGGAAAGGTTCAAAGCGTAGACTGTAAGAAGAGTCAGACATCTTGTACTTAGGTCGTTATTGTGCCCTTTGTATTTAATTCCGATGCAATTTACGTGTTTCATCGTCAATAAGAAAGTCAGAGGGATACAGTAAACCTGAAGTGAAGCATCGGAATCTATGACTAGTGTCACAGGAATGGCTCTAAACTTAGACAGTAAGAAGAGTCTGTTTTCTTGTATTTAAGTCGGCATTGTGCCTTTTGTATTTAATTCCGATGCAATTTCTGTGTTTTATCGTCAATAAGAAGGTCACAGGGATACAGTAAACCTGAAATCAAGCATCGCAATCTATAACTAGTGTCACAGGAATGGTTCAAAAATTAAACAGTAAGAACAGTCAGTTTTCTTGTACTTAGGTCGGCATTGTGCCTTTTGTATTTAATTCCGATGCAATTTCTGTGTTTCATTGTCAATACGAAGGTCAGAGGGATACAGTAAACCTGAAGTGAAGCACCGGAATCTATAACTAGTGTCACAGGAATAGTTCAAAGCATAGACAGTTAGAAGAGTCAGTTTTCGTGTACTTAAGTCGGCATTGTGCCTTTTGTATGTAATTCCGATGCACTTTCTGTGTTTCATCCTCAATAAGAAGGGCAGAGGGATACAGTAAACCTGAAGTGAAGCATCGTAATCTATAACTAGTGTCACAGGAATGGTTCAAAACATAGACAGTAAGAAGAGTCAATTTTCTTTTTCTTAAGTCGGCATTGTGCCTTCTCTATTAATTTCCGATGGAATTTCTGTGTTTCGGCGTCAATAAGAAGGTCCAAGGGATACAGTAAACCTGAAGTGAAGCATCAGAATCTAAAACTAGTGTCACAGGAATGGTTCAAATTATTGACAGGAAGTATAGCCAGTCTTCTTGTACTTGAGTCGGCTTTGTGCCGGTTGTATTTAATTACGATGCAATTTCTGTTTTTCATCGTCAAGACGACGGTCAGAGGGATACAGTTTAACCTGAAGTGAAGCATCGGAATCTATAACAAGTGTTACAGGAATGGTTCAAAACATAGACAGTAAGAAGAGTCGGTCTTCTAGTACTTAAGTCGGCATTGTGCCTTTTGTATCTAATTCCGATGCATTTTCTGTGTTTCATCGTCAATGAGAGGGTCAGAGGGATAAAGTAAACCTGAAGAGATGCATCGGAATCCATAACTAGTGTCACAGGAATGGTTTAAATCATAGATATTAAGAAGAGTCTGTTTTCTTGTACTTAAGTCGAAATTGTGCCTTTTCTATTTAATTCCGATGCAATTTCTGTGTTTCGTCGTCAATAACAAGGTCCAAGGGATACAGTAAACCTGATGTGAAGCATCGGAATCTAAAACCGGTCTCACAGGAAACGTTTAAAACAAAGACAATAAGAACAGCCAGTCTTCTTGTACTTGAGTCGGCATTGTGCCATTTGTATCTAATTCCGATGCAATTTCTGTGTTTCATCGTCAGTTCGACGGTCAGAGGGTTGCAGTCAACCTGAAGTGAAGCATCGGAATCTATAACTAGTGTCACAGGAATGGATCAAAACATAGACAGTAAGAATAGTCGGTTTTCTTGTACTTCAGTCGGCATTGTGCCTTTTGTATGTGATTCCTATGAAATTTCTGTGTTTCATCGTCAATAAGAAGGTCAGAGAGATACAATAAAATTGGAGTGAAGCATCGCAATCTATCACTAGTGTCACAGGAATGGTTCAAATCATAGACAGTACGAAGAGTCAATTTTCTTGTACTTAAGTCGGCATTGTGCCTTTTCTATTTAATTCCGATGCAATTTCTGTGTTTCGGCGTCAATAAGAAGGTTCAAGGGATACAGTAAACCTCAAGTGAAGCATCGGAATCTAAAACTGGTCTCACAAGAAAGATTCAAAACATAGACAGTAAGAAGAGCCAGTCTTCTTGTACTTGAGTCTGCATTGTGCCTTTTGTACTTAATTCCGATGCAATTTCTGTGTTTCATCGTCAATAAGAAGGTCAGCTGGATACAGTGAACCTGAAGTGAGGCAACGGAACCTATAACTAGTGTCACAGGAATGGTTCAAAGCATAGACAGGAAGTATAGCCAGTCTTCTTGTACTTGAGTCGGCATTGTGCCTTTTGTATTTAATTCCGATGCAATTTCTGTGTTTCATCATCAATACGTCGGTCAGAGGGAGACAGTAAACCTGAAGTGAAGCATCGGAATCTATAACTAGTGTCACAGGAATGGTTCAAAACATAGACAGTAAGAAGAGTCAGTCTTCTAGTACTTATGTCGGCATTGTGCCTTTTGTATGTGATTCCTATGCAATTTCTGTGTTTCATCGTCAATGAGAAGGTCAGAGGGATACAATAATCCTGGAGTGAAGCATCGGAATCTATCACTAGTGTCACAGGAATGGTTCAAATCATAGACAGTAAGAAGAGTCAATTTTCTTGTACTTAAGTCGGAATTGTGCCTTTTGTATTTAATTCCGATGCAATTTCTGTGTCTCATCGTCAATAGGAAGGTCAGAGGGATACAGTAAACCTGAAGTGAAGCATCGGAATCTATAACTAGTGTCACTGGAATGGTTCAAACATAGACAGTAAGAAGAACCAGTTTTCTTGTACTTAAGTCGACATTGTGCCTTTTCTACTCATTTCCGATGCAATTTCTGTGTTTCATCGTCAAAAAGAAGGTCAGTGGGATACAGTTAACCTGAAGTGAAGCATCGGAATCTATAACTAGTGTCACAGGAATGGTTCAAAACATTGACAGTAAGAAGAGTCAGTTTTCTTGTACTTAAGTCCGCATTGTGCCTTTTCTATTTAATTCCGATGCAATTTCTGTGTTTCGGCGTCAATAAGAAGGTCCAAGGGATACAGTTAACCTGACGTGAAGCATCAGAATCCAAAACCGGTCTCACAGGAAAGGTTCAAAGCGTAGACTGTAAGAAGAGTCAGACTTCTTGTACTTAGGTCGTTATTGTTCCCTTTGTATTTAATTCCGATGCAATTTACGTGTTTCATCGTCAATAAGAAAGTCAGAGGGATACAGTAAACCTGAAGTGAAGCATCGGAATCTATGACTAGTGTCACAGGAATGGCTCAAATCTTAGACAGTAAGAAGAGTCTGTTTTCTTGTATTTAAGGCGGCATTGTGCCTATTGTATTTAATTCCGATGCAATTTCTGTGTTTCATCGTCAATAAGAAATGCAGAGGGATACAGTAAACCTGAAGTGAAGCATCGGAATCTATAACTAGTTTCACAGGAATGGTTCAAAACATAGACAGTAAGAAGAGTCAATTTTCTTTTTCTTAAGTCGGCATTGTGCCTTCTCTATTAATTTCCGATGCAATTTCTGTGTTTCGGCGTCAATAAGAAGGTCCAAGGGATACAGTAAGCCTGAAGTGAAGCATCGGAATCTAAAACCGGTCTCAGAGGAAAGGTTCAAGACATAGGCAGTAAGAAGAGCCAGTCTTCTTGTACATGAGTCGGCATTGTGCCTTTAGTATTTAATTCCGATGCAATTTCTGTGTTTCATCGTCAATAAGAAGGTCAGATGGATACAGTAAACCTGAAGTGAAGCATCAGAATCTAAAACTAGTGTCACAGGAATGGTTCAAATTATTGACAGGAAGTATAGCCAGTCTTCTTGTACTTGAGTCGGCTTTGTGCCGGTTGTGTTTAATTACGATGCAATTTCTGTTTTTCATCGTCAAGACGACGGTCAGAGGGATACAGTTTAACCTGAAGTGAAGCATCGGAATCTATAACTAGTGTTACAGGAATGGTTCAAAACATAGACAGTAAGAAGAGTCGGTCTTCTAGTACTTAAGTCGGCATTGTGCCTTTTGTATATAATTCCGATGCATTTTCTGTGTTTCATGGTCAATGAGAGGGTCAGAGGGATAAAGTAAACCTGAAGAGATGCATCGGAATACATTACTAGTGTCACAGGAATGGTTTAAAACATAGATATTAAGAAGAGTCTGTTTTCTTGTACTTAAGTCGGCATTGTGCCTTTTCTATTTAATTCCGATGCAATTTCTGTGTTTCGTCGTCAATAACAAGGTCCAAGGGATACAGTAAACCTGATGTGAAGCATCGGATTCTAAAAGCGGTCTCACAGGAAACGTTTAAAACATAGACAATAAGAACAGCCAGTCTTCTTGTACTTGAGCCGGCATTGTGGCATTTGTATCTAATTCCGATGCAATTTCTGTGTTTCATCGTCAGTACGACGGTCAGAGGGTTGCAGTCAACCTGAAGTGAAGCATCGGAATCTATAACTAGTGTCACAGGAATGGTTCAAAACATAGACAGTAACAATTGTCGGTTTTCTTGTACTTAAGTCGGCATTGTGCCTTTTGTATGTGATTCCTATGCAATTTCTGTGTTTCATCGTCAATAAGAAGGTCAGAGGGATACAATAAACCTGGAGTGAAGCATCGGAATCTATCACTAATGTCACAGGAATGGTTCAAATCATAGACAGTACGATGAGTCTATTTTCTTGTACTTAAGTCGGCATTGTGCCTTTTCCATTTAATTCCGATGCAATTTCTGTGTTTCATCGTCAATAAGAAGGTCCATGGGATACAGTAAATCTCAAGTGAAGCATCGGAATCTAAAACTGGTCTCACAGGAAAGATTCAAAACATAGACGGTAAGAATAGCCAGTTCTCTTGTACTTGAGTCGGCATTGTGCCTTTTGTATTTAATTCCGATGCAATTTCTGTGTTTCATCGTCAATAAGAAGGTCAGCTGGGACAGTGAACCTGAAGTGAAACAACGGAATCTATAACTAGTGTCACAGGAATGATTCAAAGCATAGACAGGAAGTATAGCCAGTCTTCTTGTACTTGAGTCGGCATTGTGCCTTTTGTATTTAATTCCGATGCAATTTCTGTGTTTCATCATCAATACGTCGGTCAGAGGGATACAGTAAACCTGAAGTGAAGCATCGGAATCTATAACTAGTGTCACAGGAATGGTTCAAAACATAGACAGTAAGAAGAGTCAGTCTTCTAGTACTTATGTCGGCATTGTGCCTTTTGTATGTGATTCCTATGCAATTTCTGTGTTTCATCGTCAATAAGAAGGTCAGAGGGATACAATAAACCTGGAGTGAGGCATCGGAATCTATCACTAGTGTCACAGGAATGGTTCAAATCATAGACTGTAAGAAGAGTCAATTTTCTTGTACTTAAGTCGGCATTGTGCCCTTTCTAATTAATTCCGATGCAATATCTGAGTTTCGGCGTCAATAAGAAGGTCCAAGGGATACAGTAAACCTCAAGTGAATCATCGGAATCTAAAACTGGTCCCACAGAAAAGATTCAAAACATAGACAGTAAGAATAGCCAGTTCTCTTGTAC
Organism: Schistocerca piceifrons; assembly: GCF_021461385.2. Taxonomy (NCBI): domain Eukaryota; kingdom Metazoa; phylum Arthropoda; class Insecta; order Orthoptera; family Acrididae; genus Schistocerca; species Schistocerca piceifrons. The sequence goes on from NW_025727950.1 coordinate 13,850, forward strand.
TTGAGTCGGCATTGTGCCTTTTGTATTTAATTCCGATGCAATTTCTGTGTTTCATCGTTAATAAGAAGGTCAGCTGGATACAGTGAACCTGAAGTGAAGCAACGGAATCTATAACTAGTGTCACAGGAATCGTTCAAAGCATAGACAGGAAGTATAGCAAGTCTTCTTGTACTTGAGTCGGCATTGTGCCTTTTGTATTTAATTCCGATGCAATTTCTGTGTTTCATCATCAATACGTCGGTCAGAGGGATACAGTAAACATGAAGTGAAGCATCGGAATCTATAACTAGTGTCACAGAATGGTTCAAAACATAGACAGTAAGAAGAGTAAGTCTTCTAGTACTTATGTCGGCATTGTGCCTTTTGTATTTAATTCCGATGCATTTTCTGTGTTTCATCGTCAATAAGAAGGTCAGAGGGATACAGTAAACATGAAGTGATGAATCGGAATCTATAACTAGTGTCACAGGAATGGTTAAAACATAGATATTAAGAAAAGTCTGTTGTCCTGTACTTAAGTCGGCATTGTGCCGTTTCGATTTAATTCCGATGCAATTTCTGTGTTTCGTCGTGAATAAGAAGGTCCAAGGGATACAGTAAATCTGCAGTGAAGCATCGGAATCTAAAACCCGTCTCACAGGAAAGGTTGAAAACATGGACAGTAAGAAGAGATAGTCTTCTTGTACTTGAGTCGGCATTTTGCCTTTTGTATTTAATTCCAATGTAATTTCAGTGTTTCATCGTCAGTACGACGGTAAGAGGGATACAGTAAACCTGAAGTGAAGCATCGGAATCTATAACTAGTGTCACAGGAATGGTTCAAATCATAGACAGTAAGAAGAGTCAATCTTCTTGTACTTGAGTCGGCTTTGTGCCTTTTGTATTTAATTCTGATGCAATTTCAGTATTTCATCGTCAATAAGAAGGTCAGAGGGATACAGTAAAACTGAAGTGAAGCATCGGAATCTATAACTAGTGTCACAGGAATGGTTCAAGATATAGACAGTAAGAAGAGTCAGTCTTCTTGTACTTGAGTCGGCATTGTGCCTTTTGTATTTAATTCCGATGCAATTTCTGTGTTTCATCGTGAATAAGAAGGTATGCTGGATACAGTAAACCTGAAGTGAAGCATCGGAATCCATAACTAGTGTCACAGGAATGGTTCAAAACATAGATGTTAAGAAGAGTCTTTTTTCTTGTACTTAAGTCGGCATTGTGCCATTTCTATTTTATTCCGATGCAATTTCTCTGTTCGTCGTCAATAAGAAGGTCCAAGGGATACAGTAAACCTGATGTGAAGCATAGGAATCTAAAACCGGTCTCACAGGAAAGGTTCAAAACATAGACAGTAAGAAGAGCCAGACCTCTTGTACCTCAGCCGGCATTGTGCCTTTTGTATTTAATTCCGATGCAATTTCTGTGTTTCATTGTCAATAAGACGGTCAGAGGGATACAGTAAATCTGAAGTGAAGCATCGGAATTTATAACTAGTGTCACAGGAATGGTTCAAAGCATAGAGAGTAAGAAGAGACAGTTTACTTGTACTTAAGTCGGCATTGTGCCTTTTCTACTTGATTCCGATGCAATTTCAGTGTTTCGGCGTCAACAAGAACGTCCAAGGGATACAGGAAACCTGAAGTGAAGCATCGTAATCCAAAACCATTCTCACAGGAAAGGTTCAAAACATAGCCTTTAAGAAGAGCCAGTCTTCTAGTACTTGAGTCGGCATTATGCCTTTTGTATTTAATTCAGATGCAATTTCTGTGTTTAATCGTCAATAAGAAGGTAAGCTGGATACAGTCAACCTGAAGTGAAGCATCGGAATCTGTAACTAGTGTCTCAGGAATGGTTCAAACATAGCAGTAAGAAGAGTCAGTTTTCTTGTACATAAGTCATCATTGTACCTTTTGTATTTAATTCCGATGCATTTTCTGTGTTTCATCGTCAATAAGAAGGTCAGAGGGATACAGTAAATCTGAAGTGATGCATCGGAATCTATAACTAGTGTCTCAGGAATGGTTCAAACATAGCAGTAAGAAGAGTCAGTTTTCTTGTACATAAGTCATCATTGTACCTTTTGTATTTAATTCCGATGCATTTTCTGTGTTTCATCGTCAACAAGAAGGTCAGAGGGATACAGTAAATCTGAAGTGATGCATCGGAATCTATAACTAGTGTCACAGGAATGGTTCAAAGCATAGACAGTAGGAAGAGTCAGTCTTCTTGTACTTAAGTCGGCATTGTGCATTTTGCATTTAATTCCGATGGAATTTCTGTGTTTCATCGTCAATAAGAAGGTCAGAGGGATACAGTAAACCTGAAGTGAAGCATCGGAATCTATAACTAGTGTCACAGGAATGGTTCAAAACGTAGACTGTAAGAAGAGTCAGTCTTCTTGTACTTAAGTCGGCATTGTGTCTTTTGTATTTAAATCCGATGAAATTTCTGTGTTTCGGCGTCAATAGGAAGGTCCAAGGGATATCGTAAACCTGAAGTGAAGCAGCGGAATCTAAAACTGGTCTCACAAAAAAGATTCAAAACATAGACAGTAAGAAGAGCCAGTCTTCTTGTACTTGAGTCGGCATTGTGACTTTGTATTTAATTCCGATGCAATTGCTGTGTTTCATCGTCAATAAGAATGTCAGCGGGGTACAGTGAACCTGAAGTGAAGCAACGGAATCTATAACTAGTGTAACAGGAATGGTTCAAAACTTAGACAGGAAGTATAGCCAGTCTTCTTGTACTTGAGTCGGCATTGTGCCTTTTGTATTTAATTCCGATGCAATTTCAGTGTTTCATCATCAATACGTCGGTCAGAGGGATACAGTAAACCTGAAGTGAAGCATCGGAATCTATAACTAGTGTCACAGGAATGGTTCAAAACATAGACAGTAAGAAGAGTCAGTCTTCTAGTACTTATGTCGGCATTGTGCCTTTTGTATTTAATTCCGATGCATTTTCTTTGTTTCATCGTCAATAAGAAGGTCAGAGGGATACAGTAAACCTGACGTATTGCATCGGAATCTATAACTAGTATCAAAGGAATGGTTAAAACATAGATATTAAGAAGAGTCTGTTTTCCTGTACTTAAGTCGGCATTGTGCCGTTTCAATTTAATTCCGATGCAATTTCTGTGTTTCGTCGTGAATAAGAAGGTCCAAGGGACACAGTGAACGTGCAGTGAAGAATCGGAATCTAAAACCGGTCTCACAGGAAAGGATCAAAACATAGACAGTAGGAAGAGACAGTCTTCTTGTACTTGAGTCGGCATTTGACGTTTTGTATTTAATTCCAATGCAATTTCTGTGTTTCATCGTCAGTACGACGGTAAGAGGGATACAGTAAACCTGATGTGAAGCATAGGAATCTAAAACCGGTCTCACAGGAAAGGTTCAAAACATAGACAGTAAGAAGAAACAGACTTCTTGTACCTGAGCCGGCAATGTGACTTTTGTATTTAATTCCGATGCAATTTACGTGTTTCATCGTCAATAAGAAGGTCAGAGGGATACAGTATACCTGAAGTGAAGCATCGGAATCTATAACTAGTGTCACAGGAATGGTTCAAACATAGACAGTAAGATGGTTCAGTTTTTTTGTACTCAAGTCGTTATTGTGCCTTTTGTATTTAATTCCGATGCAATTTCTGTGTTTCATCGTCAATAAGAAGGTAGGCTGGATACAGTAAACCTGAAGTGAAGCATCGGAATCTATAACTAGTGTCACAGGAATGGTTCAAAACATTGACAGTAAGAAGAGTCAGTTTTCTTGTACTTATGTCGGCATTGTGCCTTTTCTATTTAATTCCGATGCAATTTCTGTGTTTCGGCGTCAATAAGAAGGTCCAAGGGATACAGTTAACCTGACGTGAAGCATCAGAATCCAAAACCGGTCTCACAGGAAAGGTTCAAAGCGTAGACTGTAAGAAGAGTCAGACATCTTGTACTTAGGTCGTTATTGTGCCCTTTGTATTTAATTCAGATGCAATTTACGTGTTTCATCGTCAATAAGAAAGTCAGAGGGATACAGTAAACCTGAAGTGAAGCATCGGAATCTATGACTAGTGTCACAGGAATGGCTCTAAACTTAGACAGTAAGAAGAGTCTGTTTTCTTGTATTTAAGTCGGCATTGTGCCTTTTGTATTTAATTCCGATGCAATTTCTGTGTTTTATCGTCAATAAGAAGGTCACAGGGATACAGTAAACCTGAAATCAAGCATCGCAATCTATAACTAGTGTCACAGGAATGGTTCAAAAATTAAACAGTAAGAACAGTCAGTTTTCTTGTACTTAGGTCGGCATTGTGCCTTTTGTATTTAATTCCGATGCAATTTCTGTGTTTCATTGTCAATACGAAGGTCAGAGGGATACAGTAAACCTGAATTGAAGCACCGAAATCTATAACTAGTGTCACAGGAATAGTTCAAAGCATAGACAGTTAGAAGAGTCAGTTTTCGTGTACTTAAGTCGGCATTGTGCCTTTTGTATGTAATTCCGATGCACTTTCTGTGTTTCATCCTCAATAAGAAGGGCAGAGGGATACAGTAAACCTGAAGTGAAGCATCGTAATCTATAACTAGTGTCACAGGAATGGTTCAAAACATAGACAGTAAGAAGAGTCAATTTTCTTTTTCTTAAGTCGGCATTGTGCCTTCTCTATTAATTTCCGATGGAATTTCTGTGTTTCGGCGTCAATAAGAAGGTCCAAGGGATACAGTAAACCTGAAGTGAAGCATCAGAATCTAAAACTAGTGTCACAGGAATGGTTCAAATTATTGACAGGAAGTATAGCCAGTCTTCTTGTACTTGAGTCGGCTTTGTGCCGGTTGTATTTAATTACGATGCAATTTCTGTTTTTCATCGTCAAGACGACGGTCAGAGGGATACAGTTTAACCTGAAGTGAAGCATCGGAATCTATAACAAGTGTTACAGGAATGGTTCAAAACATAGACAGTAAGAAGAGTCGGTCTTCTAGTACTTAAGTCGGCATTGTGCCTTTTGTATCTAATTCCGATGCATTTTCTGTGTTTCATCGTCAATGAGAGGGTCAGAGGGATAAAGTAAACCTGAAGAGATGCATCGGAATCCATAACTAGTGTCACAGGAATGGTTTAAATCATAGATATTAAGAAGAGTCTGTTTTCTTGTACTTAAGTCGAAATTGTGCCTTTTCTATTTAATTCCGATGCAATTTCTGTGTTTCGTCGTCAATAACAAGGTCCAAGGGATACAGTAAACCTGATGTGAAGCATCGGAATCTAAAACCGGTCTCACAGGAAACGTTTAAAACAAAGACAATAAGAACAGCCAGTCTTCTTGTACTTGAGTCGGCATTGTGCCATTTGTATCTAATTCCGATGCAATTTCTGTGTTTCATCGTCAGTTCGACGGTCAGAGGGTTGCAGTCAACCTGAAGTGAAGCATCGGAATCTATAACTAGTGTCACAGGAATGGATCAAAACATAGACAGTAAGAATAGTCGGTTTTCTTGTACTTCAGTCGGCATTGTGCCTTTTGTATGTGATTCCTATGAAATTTCTGTGTTTCATCGTCAATAAGAAGGTCAGAGAGATACAATAAAATTGGAGTGAAGCATCGCAATCTATCACTAGTGTCACAAGAATGGTTCAAATCATAGACAGTACGAAGAGTCAATTTTCTTGTACTTAAGTCGGCATTGTGCCTTTTCTATTTAATTCCGATGCAATTTCTGTGTTTCGGCGTCAATAAGAAGGTTCAAGGGATACAGTAAACCTCAAGTGAAGCATCGGAATCTAAAACTGGTCTCACAAGAAAGATTCAAAACATAGACAGTAAGAAGAGCCAGTCTTCTTGTACTTGAGTCTGCATTGTGCCTTTTGTATTTAATTCCGATGCAATTTCTGTGTTTCATCGTCAATAAGAAGGTCAGCTGGATACAGTGAACCTGAAGTGAGGCAACGGAACCTATAACTAGTGTCACAGGAATGGTTCAAAGCATAGACAGGAAGTATAGCCAGTCTTCTTGTACTTGAGTCGGCATTGTGCCTTTTATATTTAATTCCGATGCAATTTCTGTGTTTCATCATCAATACGTCGGTCAGAGGGAGACAGTAAACCTGAAGTGAAGCATCGGAATCTATAACTAGTGTCACAGGAATGGTTCAAAACATAGACAGTAAGAAGAGTCAGTCTTCTAGTACTTATGTCGGCATTGTGCCTTTTGTATGTGATTCCTATGCAATTTCTGTGTTTCATCGTCAATAAGAAGGTCAGAGGGATACAATAAACCTGGAGTGAAGCATCGGAATCTATCACTAGTGTCACAGGAATGGTTCAAATCATAGACAGTAAGAAGAGTCAATTTTCTTGTACTTAAGTCGGAATTGTGCCTTTTGTATTTAATTCCGATGCAATTTCTGTGTCTCATCGTCAATAGGAAGGTCAGAGGGATACAGTAAACCTGAAGTGAAGCATCGGAATCTATAACTAGTGTCACTGGAATGGTTCAAACATAGACAGTAAGAAGAACCAGTTTTCTTGTACTTAAGTCGACATTGTGCCTTTTCTACTCATTTCCGATGCAATTTCTGTGTTTCATCGTCAAAAAGAAGGTCAGTGGGATACAGTTAACCTGAAGTGAAGCATCGGAATCTATAACTAGTGTCACAGGAATGGTTCAAAACATTGACAGTAAGAAGAGTCAGTTTTCTTGTACTTAAGTCCGCATTGTGCCTTTTCTATTTAATTCCGATGCAATTTCTGTGTTTCGGCGTCAATAAGAAGGTCCAAGGGATACAGTTAACCTGACGTGAAGCATCGGAATCTAAAACCGGTCTCACAGGAAAGGTTCAAAGCGTAGACTGTAAGAAGAGTCAGACTTCTTGTACTTAGGTCGTTATTGTTCCCTTTGTATTTAATTCCGATGCAATTTACGTGTTTCATCGTCAATAAGAAAGTCAGAGGGATACAGTAAACCTGAAGTGAAGCATCGGAATCTATGACTAGTGTCACAGGAATGGCTCAAATCTTAGACAGTAAGAAGAGTCTGTTTTCTTGTATTTAAGGCGGCATTGTGCCTATTGTATTTAATTCCGATGCAATTTCTGTGTTTCATCGTCAATAAGAAATGCAGAGGGATACAGTAAACCTGAAGTGAAGCATCGGAATCTATAACTAGTGTCACAGGAATGGTTCAAAACATAGACAGCAAGAGGAGTCAATTTTCTTTTTCTTAAGTCGGCATTGTGCCTTCTCTATTAATTTCCGATGCAATTTCTGTGTTTCGGCGTCAATAAGAAGGTCCAAGGGATACAGTAAGCCTGAAGTGAAGCATCGGAATCTAAAACCGGTCTCAGAGGAAAGGTTCAAGACATAGGCAGTAAGAAGAGCCAGTCTTCTTGTACATGAGTCGGCATTGTGCCTTTAGTATTTAATTCCGATGCAATTTCTGTGTTTCATCGTCAATAAGAAGGTCAGATGGATACAGTAAACCTGAAGTGAAGCATCAGAATCTAAAACTAGTGTCACAGGAATGGTTCAAATTATTGACAGGAAGTATAGCCAGTCTTCTTGTACTTGAGTCGGCTTTGTGCCGGTTGTGTTTAATTACGATGCAATTTCTGTTTTTCATCGTCAAGACGACGGTCAGAGGGATACAGTTTAACCTGAAGTGAAGCATCGGAATCTATAACTAGTGTTACAGGAATGGTTCAAAACATAGACAGTAAGAAGAGTCGGTCTTCTAGTACTTAAGTCGGCATTGTGCCTTTTGTATATAATTCCGATGCATTTTCTGTGTTTCATGGTCAATGAGAGGGTCAGAGGGATAAAGTAAACCTGAAGAGATGCATCGGAATACATTACTAGTGTCACAGGAATGGTTTAAAACATAGATATTAAGAAGAGTCTGTTTTCTTGTACTTAAGTCGGCATTGTGCCTTTTCTATTTAATTCCGATGCAATTTCTGTGTTTCGTCGTCAATAACAAGGTCCAAGGGATACAGTAAACCTGATGTGAAGCATCGGATTCTAAAAGCGGTCTCACAGGAAACGTTTAAAACATAGACAATAAGAACAGCCAGTCTTCTTGTACTTGAGCCGGCATTGTGGCATTTGTATCTAATTCCGATGCAATTTCTGTGTTTCATCGTCAGTACGACGGTCAGAGGGTTGCAGTCAACCTGAAGTGAAGCATCGGAATCTATAACTAGTGTCACAGGAATGGTTCAAAACATAGACAGTAACAATTGTCGGTTTTCTTGTACTTAAGTCGGCATTGTGCCTTTTGTATGTGATTCCTATGCAATTTCTGTGTTTCATCGTCAATAAGAAGGTCAGAGGCATACAATAAACCTGGAGTGAAGCATCGGAATCTATCACTAATGTCACAGGAATGGTTCAAATCATAGACAGTACGATGAGTCTATTTTCTTGTACTTAAGTCGGCATTGTGCCTTTTCCATTTAATTCCGATGCAATTTCTGTGTTTCATCGTCAATAAGAAGGTCCATGGGATACAGTAAACCTCAAGTGAAGCATCGGAATCTAAAACTGGTCTCACAGGAAAGATTCAAAACATAGACGGTAAGAATAGCCAGTTCTCTTGTACTTGAGTCGGCATTGTGCCTTTTGTATTTAATTCCGATGCAATTTCTGTGTTTCATCGTCAATAAGAAGGTCAGCTGGGGACAGTGAACCTGAAGTGAAACAACGGAATCTATAACTAGTGTCACAGGAATGATTCAAAGCATAGACAGGAAGTATAGCCAGTCTTCTTGTACTTGAGTCGGCATTGTGCCTTTTGTATTTAATTCCGATGCAATTTCTGTGTTTCATCATCAATACGTCGGTCAGAGGGATACAGTAAACCTGAAGTGAAGCATCGGAATCTATAACTAGTGTCACAGGAATGGTTCAAAACATAGACAGTAAGAAGAGTCAGTCTTCTAGTACTTATGTCGGCATTGTGCCTTTTGTATGTGATTCCTATGCAATTTCTGTGTTTCATCGTCAATAAGAAGGTCAGAGGGATACAATAAACCTGGAGTGAGGCATCGGAATCTATCACTAGTGTCACAGGAATGGTTCAAATCATAGACTGTAAGAAGAGTCAATTTTCTTGTACTTAAGTCGGCATTGTGCCCTTTCTAATTAATTCCGATGCAATATCTGAGTTTCGGCGTCAATAAGAAGGTCCAAGGGATACAGTAAACCTCAAGTGAATCATCGGAATCTAAAACTGGTCCCACAGAAAAGATTCAAAACATAGACAGTAAGAATAGCCAGTTCTCTTGTACTTGAGTCGGCATTGTGCCTTTTGTATTTAATTCCGATGCAATTTCTGTGTTTCATCGTTAATAAGAAGGTCAGCTGGATACAGTGAACCTGAAGTGAAGCAACGGAATCTATAACTAGTGTCACAGGAATCGTTCAAAGCATAGACAGGAAGTATAGCAAGTCTTCTTGTACTTGAGTCGGCATTGTGCCTTTTGTATTTAATTCCGATGCAATTTCTGTGTTTCATCATCAATACGTCGGTCAGAGGGATACAGTAAACATGAAGTGAAGCATCGGAATCTATAACTAGTGTCACAGGAATGGTTCAAAACATAGACAGTAAGAAGAGTAAGTCTTCTAGTACTTATGTCAGCATTGTGCCTTTTGTATTTAATTCCGATGCATTTTCTGTGTTTCATCGTCAATAAGAAGGTCAGAGGGATACAGTAAACATGAAGTGATGAATCGGAATCTATAACTAGTGTCACAGGAATGGTTAAAACATAGATATTAAGAAAAGTCTGTTGTCCTGTACTTAAGTCGGCATTGTGCCGTTTCGATTTAATTCCGATGCAATTTCTGTGTTTCGTCGTGAATAAGAAGGTCCAAGGGATACAGTAAATCTGCAGTGAAGCATCGGAATCTAAAACCCGTCTCACAGGAAAGGTTGAAAACATGGACAGTAAGAAGAGATAGTCTTCTTGTACTTGAGTCGGCATTTTGCCTTTTGTATTTAATTCCAATGTAATTTCAGTGTTTCATCGTCAGTACGACGGTAAGAGGGATACAGTAAACCTGAAGTGAAGCATCGGAATCTATAACTAGTGTCACAGGAATGGTTCAAATCATAGACAGTAAGAAGAGTCAATCTTCTTGTACTTGAGTCGGCTTTGTGCCTTTTGTATTTAATTCTGATGCAATTTCAGTATTTCATCGTCAATAAGAAGGTCAGAGGGATACAGTAAAACTGAAGTGAAGCATCGGAATCTATAACTAGTGTCACAGGAATGGTTCAAGATATAGACAGTAAGAAGAGTCAGTCTTCTTGTACTTGAGTCGGCATTGTGCCTTTTGTATTTAATTCCGATGCAATTTCTGTGTTTCATCGTGAATAAGAAGGTATGCTGGATACAGTAAACCTGAAGTGAAGCATCGGAATCCATAACTAGTGTCACAGGAATGGTTCAAAACATAGATGTTAAGAAGAGTCTTTTTTCTTGTACTTAAGTCGGCATTGTGCCATTTCTATTTTATTCCGATGCAATTTCTCTGTTTCGTCGTCAATAAGAAGGTCCAAGGGATACAGTAAACCTGATGTGAAGCATAGGAATCTAAAACCGGTCTCACAGGAAAGGTTCAAAACATAGACAGTAAGAAGAGCCAGACTTCTTGTACCTCAGCCGGCATTGTGCCTTTTGTATTTAATTCCGATGCAATTTCTGTGTTTCATTGTCAATAAGACGGTCAGAGGGATACAGTAAATCTGAAGTGAAGCATCGGAATTTATAACTAGTGTCACAGGAATGGTTCAAAGCATAGAGAGTAAGAAGAGACAGTTTACTTGTACTTAAGTCGGCATTGTGCCTTTTCTATTTGATTCCGATGCAATTTCAGTGTTTCGGCGTCAACAAGAACGTCCAAGGGATACAGGAAACCTGAAGTGAAGCATCGTAATCCAAAACCATTCTCACAGGAAAGGTTCAAAACATAGCCTTTAAGAAGAGCCAGTCTTCTAGTACTTGAGTCGGCATTATGCCTTTTGTATTTAATTCAGATGCAATTTCTGTGTTTAATAGTCAATAAGAAGGTAAGCTGGATACAGTCAACCTGAAGTGAAGCATCGGAATCTGTAACTAGTGTCTCAGGAATGGTTCAAACATAGCAGTAAGAAGAGACAGTTTTCTTGTACATAAGTCATCATTGTACCTTTTGTATTTAATTCCGATGCATTTTCTATGTTTCATCGTCAATAAGAAGGTCAGAGGGATACAGTAAATCTGAAGTGATGCATCGGAATCTATAACTAGTGTCTCAGGAATGGTTCAAACATAGCAGTAAGAAGAGTCAGTTTTCTTGTACATAAGTCATCATTGTACCTTTTGTATTTAATTCCGATGCATTTTCTGTGTTTCATCGTCAACAAGAAGGTCAGAGGGATACAGTAAATCTGAAGTGATGCATCGGAATCTATAACTAGTGTCACAGGAATGGTTCAAAGCATAGACAGTAGGAAGAATCAGTCTTCTTGTACTTAAGTCGGCATTGTGCATTTTGCATTTAATTCCGATGGAATTTCTGTGTTTCATCGTCAATAAGAAGGTCAGAGGGATACAGTAAACCTGAGGTGAAGCATCGGAATCTATAACTAGTGTCACAGGAATGGTTCAAAACATAGACAGTAAGAAAAGTCAGTTTTCTTGTACTTAAGTCGGCATTGTGCCTTTTGTATTGAATTCCGATGCAATTTCTGTGTTTCATCGTCAATAAGAAGGACACAGGGATACAGTAAACCTGAAGTGAAGCATCGGAATCTATAACTAGTGTCACAGGATTGGTTCAAAACATAAACAGAAAGAAGAGTCAGTTTTCTTGTACTTAAGTCGGAATTGTGCCTTTTGTATTTAATACCGATGCAATTTCTGTGTCTCATCGTCATTAAGAAGGACAGAGGAATATAGTAAACCTGGATTGATGCATCTCAATTTGTAACTAGTGTCACTGGAATGGTTCAAAACATAGACAGTAAGAAGAGTCAGTTTTCTTGTACTTAAGTCGGCATTGTGCATTTTGTATTTAATTCCGATGCAATTTCTGTGTTTTATAGTCAATAAGAAGGTCAGCTGGATACAGTAAACCTGTAGTGAAGCATCGGAATCTATAACTAGTGTCACAGGAATGGTTCAAAACATAGACAGTTGGAAGAGACTGGATTCTTGTACTTAAGTCGGCATTGTGCATTTTGCATTTAATTCCGATGCAATTTCTGTGTTTCATCGTCAATAAGGAAGTCAGAGGGATACAGTAAACCTGAAGTGAAGCATCAGAATCTGTAACTAGTGTCTCAGGAATGGTTCAAACATAGCAGTAAGAAGAGTCAGTTTTCTTGTACATAAGTCATCATTGTACCTTTTGTATTTAATTCCGATGCATTTTCTGTGTTTCATCGTCAACAAGAAGGTCAGAGGGATACAGTAAATCTGAAGTGATGCATCGGAATCTATAACTAGTGTCACTGGAATGGTTCAAAACATAGACAGTAAGAAGAGTCAGTCATCTTGTACTTAATTCTGCATTGTGCCTTTTGTATTTAATTTTGATGGAATTTCTGTGTTTCATCGTCAATACGCACATCAGCTGGATACAGTAAACCTGAAGTGAAGCATCGGAATCTATAACTAGTGTCACAGGAATGGTTCAAAACATAGATATTAAGAAGAGTCTTTTTTCTTGTACTTAAGTCGTCATTGTTCCTTTTCTATTTAATTCCGACGCAATTTCTGTGTTTCGTCGTCAATAAGAAGGTCCAAGGGATACAGTAAACCTGAAGTGAATCATCGGATTCTAAAACCGGTCTCACAGGAAAGGTTCAAAAGATAGACAGTAAGAAGAGCCAGACTTCTTGTACTTGAGTCGGCATTGTGCCTTTTGTATTTAATTCCGATCAATTTTCTGTGTTTGATCGTCAATAAGAATGTCAGAGGGATACAATAAATCTGAAGTGAAGCATCGGAATCTATAACTAGTGTCACAGGAATGGTTCAAAACATAGACAGTAAGAAGAGTCAGTTTTCTTGTCCTTAAGTCGGCATTGTGCCTTTTCTATTTAATTCCGATGCAATTTCTGTGTTTCGGCGTCAGTAAGAAAGTCCAAGGGATACAGTAATCCTGAAGTGAAGCATCGAAATCCAAAACCGGTCTCACAGGAAAGGTTCAAAACATAGTCAGTAGAAGAGTCAGTCTTCTAGTACTTGAGTCGGCATTGTGCCTTTTGTATTTAATTCCGATGCAATTTCTGTGTTTCATCGTCAAGACGAAGGTCAGCGGGATACAGTAAAACTGATGTGAAGCATCGGAAGCTGTAACTAGTGACACAGGAATGTTTCAAAACATAGACAGTAAAGGGAGTCAGTCTTCTTGTACTTAAGTCTGTATTGTGCCTTTTGTATTTAATTCCGATGTAATTTCTGTGTTTCATCGTCAATAAGAAGGTCAGAGGGATACAGTAAACCTGAAGTGAAACTACGGAGTCTATAACTAGTGTCACGGGAATGGTTCAAAACATAGATATTAAGAAGAGTCTTTTTTCTTGTACTTAAGTCGGCATTGTTCCTTCTCTATTTAATTCCGATGCAATTTCTGTGTTTCGTCGTCAATAAGAAGGTCCAAGGGATACAGTAAACCTGAAGTGAAGCATCGGAATCTAAAACCGGTCTCACAGGAAAGGATCAAAGCATAGACAGTAAGAAGAGCCAGACTTCTTGTACCTGAGACGGCATAGTGCCTTTTGTATTTAATTCCGATGTAATTTCGGTGTTTCATCGTCAATAAGACGGTCAGAGGGATCCAGTAAACCTGAAGTGAAGCATCGGAATCTATAACTTGTGTCACAGGAATGGTTCAAATCATAGACAGTAGTAAGAGTCAGTCTTCTTGTACTTAAGTCGGCATTGTGATTTTTGTATTTAATTCTGATGCAATTTCTGTGTTTCATCGTCAATAAGAAGGTCAGCTGGATACAGTAAACCTGAAGTGAAGCATCGGAATCTATAACTAGTGTCACAGGAATGGTTCAAAACATAGACAGGAAAAAGAGTGAGTTTTCTTGTACTTAAGTCAGCGTTGTGCATTTTCTATTTAATTCCGATGCAATTTCTGTGTTCGTCGTCAATAAGAAGGTCCAAGGTATACAGTAAACCTGAAGCGAAGCATCGGAAACTAAAACCGGTGTCACAGGAAAAGTTCAAAACATAGACAGTAAGAAGAGCCAGATTTCTTGTACTTGAGTCGGCATTGTGATTTTCGTATTTAATTCCGATGCAATTTCTGTGTTTCGTCGTCAATAAGACGGTCACAGGGATACAGTAAAACTGAAGTGAAGCATCGGAATCTATAACTAGTGTCATAGGAATGGTTCAAACATAGACAGTTAGAAATGTCAGTTATCTTATACTTAAGTCGGGCTTGTGTCTTATGTATTTAATTCCGATGCAATTTCTGTGTTTCATCGTCAATAAGAAGGTCAGAGGGATACAGTAATCCTGAAGCGAAGCATCGGAGTCAAAAACCCGTCACACATGAAAGTTTCAAACTTCTACAGTAAGGAGAGCCAGTCTTCTTGTGCTTGAGTCGGCATTGTGCCTTTTGTATTTAATTCTGATGCAACTTCTGTGTTTCATCGTCAATAAGAAAGTCAGAGGGATACAGTAAACCTGAAGTGAAGCATCGGAATCGATAACTAGTGTCACAAGAATGGTACAAAACATAGACAGTAAGAAGAGTCAGTTTTCTTGTCCTTAAGACGGCATTGTGCCTTTTGTATTTAATTCCGATGCAATTTCTGTGTTTCATCGTCAATAAGGAGGTCAGATGGATACAGTAAACCTGAAGTGAAGCATCGGAATCTATAACTAGTGTCACAGGAATGGATCATAACATAGACAGTAAGAAGAGGCACTCTTCTTGTACTTGAGTCGGCATTGTGCCTTTTCTATTTAATTCCGATGCAATTTCTGTGTTTCGGCGTCACTAAGAAGGTCCAAGAGATACAGTAAACCTGAAGTGAAGCATCGGAATCTATAAATAGTGTCACAGGAATGGTTCAAAACAAAGACAGTAAGAAGAGTCAGTCATCTTGTACATGAGTCGGCATTGTGCCTTTTGTATTTGGTTCCGATGCAATTTCTGTGTTTCATCGTCAATATGAAGGTAAGCTGGATACAGTAAACCTGAAGTGAAGCAGCGGAATGTATAACTAGTGTCACAGGAATGGTCCAAAACATAGATATTAATAAGAGTCTTTTTTCTTGTACTTAAGTCGGCATTGTGCGTTTTCTATTTAATTCCGATGTTATTTTTGTGTTTCATCGTCAATAAGACGGTCAGAGGGATATAGTAAACCTGAAGTGAAGCATCGGAATCTATAACTAGTGTCACAGGAATGGTTCAAAGCATGGACAGTAAGAAGAGTCTGTTTTCTTATACTTAAGTCAGCATTGTGCCTTTTGTATTTAATTCCGATGCATTTTCTGTGTTTCATCGTCAATAAGAAGGTCAGAGGGATACAGTAAATCTGAAGTGAAGCATCGGAATCTATAACTAGTGTCACAGGAAAGGTTCAAAACATAGACAGTAAGAAGAGCCAGTCCTCTTGTACTTGAGACGGCATTGTGCCTTTTGTATTTAATTCAGATGCAACTTCTGTGTTTTATCGTCAATAAGAAGGTCATAGGAATACAGTAACCCTGAAGTGAAGAATCGGAATCTATAACCAGTTTCCCAAGAATGGTCAAAACATAGACAGTAAGAAGTGTCAGTTTTCTTGTACTTAAGACGGCATTGTGTCTTTTGTATTTAATTCCGATGCAAATCCTGTGTTTCATCGTCAATAAGGAGGTCAGAGGGATACAGTAAACCTGAAGTGAAGCATCGAAATCGATAACTAGTGTCTCAGGAATGGTTCATACATAGACAGTAAGAAGAGTCAGTTTACTTGCACTTATGTCATAAATGTGCCTTTTGTATTTAATTCCGATGCATTTTCTGTGTTTAATCGTCAATAAGGTCAGAGGGATACAGTAAACCTGAAGTGATGCATCGGAATCTATAACTAGTGTCACAGGTATGGTTCAAAACATAGACAGTATGAAGAGTCAGTCTTCTTGTACATAAGTCGGCATTGTGATTTTTGTATTTAATTCCGATGCAATATCTGTGCTTCATCGTCAATAAGAAGCTCAGCTGGATACAGTAAACCTGAAGTGAAGCATCGGAATCTATAACTAGTGTCACAGGAATGGTTCAAACATAGACAGGAAAAAGAGAGAGTTTTCTTGTACTTAAGTCGGTCTTTTGCATTTTCAATTTAATTCCGATACAATTTCTGTGTTCATCGTCAATAAGAAGGTCCAAGCAATACAGTATACCTGAAGTGAAGCATCGCAATTTAAAACCAGTGTCACAGGAAAACTCCAAAACATAGACAGAAAGAAGAGCCAGTCTTCTTGTACTTGAGTCGGCATTGTGCCTTTTGTATTTAAATCCGACGCAAATTCTGTGTTTCATCGTCAATAAGGAGGTCAGAGGGATACAGTAAACCTGAAGTGAAGCATCGTAATCTATAACTACTGTCACAGGAATGGTTCAAACATAGACAGTAAGAAGAGTCAGTTTTCTTTCACTTAAGTCCGCATTGTGCCTTTTGTATTTAATTCCAATGCAAATTCTGTGTTTCGTCTTCAATAAGAAGGTCCAAGATATACAGTAAACCTTATGCGAAGCAAAGGAATCTAAAACCGGTCTCACGGGAATGGTTCAAAACATAGACAGTAAGAAGAGCAAGACTTCTTGTACCTGAGCCGCCATTGTGCCTTTTGTATTTAATTCCTTTGCAATTTCTGTGTTTCATCGTCAATTAGACGGTCAGAGGGATACAGTAAACCTGAAGAGAAGCATCGGAATCTGTAACTAGTGTCACAGGAATGGTTCAAAGCATAGACAGTAAGAAGAGTCTGTTTTCGTATATTTAAGTCGGCATTGTGCCATTTGTATTTAATTCCGATGCATTTTCTGTGTTTCATCGTCAATAAGAAGGTCAGAGGGATACAGTAAATCTGAAGTGAAACATCGGAAACTATAACTAGTGTCACAGGAAAGGTTCAAAACATAGACTGTAAGAAGAGCCAGTCTTCTTGTACTTGAGTCGGCATTGTGCCTTAAGTTTTTAATTCAGATGCAACTTCTGTGTTTCATCGTCAATAAGAAGGTCAGAGGGATACAGTAAACCTGAAGTAAAGCATCGGAATCTATAACTAGTGTCACAGGAATGGTTCAAAACATAGACAGTAAGAAGAGTCAGTTTCCTTGTACTTAAGACGGCATTGTGCCTTTTGTATTTAATTTTGATGGAATTTCTGTGTTTCATCGTCAATACGAACATCAGCTGGATACAGTAAACCTGAAGTGAAGCATCGGAATCTATAACTAGTGTCACAGGAATGGTTCAAAACATAGATATTAAGAAGAGTCTTTTTTCTTGTACTTAAGTCGTCATTGTTACTTTTCTATTTAATTTCGGCGCAATTTCTGTGTTTCGTCGTCAATAAGAAGGTCCAAGGGATACAGTAAACCTGAAGTGAATCATCGGATTCTAAAACCGGTCTCACAGGAAAGGTTCAAAAGATAGACAGTAAGAAGAGCCAGACTTCTTGTACCTGAGTCGGCATTGTGCCTTTTGTATTTAATTCCGATGCAATTTCTGTTTTTCATCGGCAATAAGACGGTCAGCTGGATACAGTAAACCTGTAGTGAAGCATCGGAATCTATAACTAGTGTCACAGGAATGGTTCAAAACATAGACAGGAAAAAGAGTGAGTTTTCTTGTACTTAAGACGGCGTTATGCATTTTCTATTTAATTCCGATGCAATTTCTGTGTTCATCGTCAATACGAAGATCCAAGGAATACAGTAAACCTGAAGTGAAGCATCGGAACCTAAACCCGGTGTCACAGGAAAAGTTCAAAACATAGACAGTAAGAAGAGCCAGACTTCTTGTACTTGAGTCGGCATTGTGATTTTCGTATTTAATTCCGATGCAATTTCTGTGTTTCATCGTCAATAAGACGGTCACAGGGATACAGTAAAACTGAAGTGAAGCATCGGAATCTATAACTAGTGTCATAGGAATGGTTCAAAACATAGACAGTAAGAAGAGCCAGTCTTCTTGTACTTGAGTCGGCATTGTGCCTTTTGTATTTAATTCCGATCAATTTTCTGTGTTTGATCGTCAATAAGAATGTCAGAGGGATACAATAAACCTGAAGTGAAGCATCGGAATCTATAACTAGTGTCCTAGGAATGGTTCAAACATAGACAGTAAGAAGAGTCAGTTTTCTTGTACTTAAGTCGGCATTGTGACTTATGTATTTAATTCCGATGCAATTTCTGTGTTTCATCCTCAATAAGAAGGTCAGAGGGATACAGTAAACCTGAAGTGAAGCACCGGAATCTAAAACCCGTCACACAGGAAAGGTTCACACTTTCTACAGCAAGAAGAGTCAGTCTTCTTGTAATTTAGTCGGCATTGTGCCTTTTGTATTTAATTCCGATGCAATTTCTGTGTTTCATCGTCAATAAGAAGGTCAGAGGGATACAGTAAACCTGAAGTGAAGCATCGGAATCTATAACTAGTGTCACAGGAATGGTTCAAAACATAGACAGTAAGAAGAGTCAGTTTTCTTGTCCTTAAGTCGGCATTGTGCCTTTTCTATTTAATTCCGATGCAATTTCTGTGTTTCGGCGTCAGTAAGAAAGTCCAAGGGATACAGTAATCCTGAAGTGAAGCATCGAAATCCAAAACCGGTCTCACAGGAAAGGTTCAAAACATAGTCAGTAGAAGAGTCAGTCTTCTAGTACTTGAGTCGGCATTGTGCCTTTTGTATTTAATTCCGATGCAATTTCTGTGTTTCATCGTCAAGACGAAGGTCAGCGGGATACAGTAAAACTGAAGTGAAGCATCGGAAACTGTAACTAGTGACACAGGAATGTTTCAAAACATAGACAGTAACAAGAGTCAGTCTTCTTGTACTTAAGTCTGCATTGTGCCTTTTGTATTTAATTCCGATGTAATTTCTGTGTTTCATCGTCAATAAGAAGGTCAGAGGGATACAGTAAACCTGAAGTGAAACTACGGAATCTATAACTAGTGTCACAGGAATGGTTCAAAACATAGATATTAAGAAGAGTCTTTTTTCTTGTACTTAAGTCGGCATTGTTCCTTCTCTATTTAATTCCGATGCAATTTCTGTGTTTCGTCGTCAATAAGAAGGTCCAAGGGATACAGTAAACCTGAAGTGAAGCATCAGAATCTAAAACCGGTCTCACAGGAAAGGATCAAAGCATAGACAGTAAGAAGAGCCAGACTTCTTGTACCTGAGACGGCATAGTGCCTTTTGTATTTAATTCCGATGTAATTTCGGTGTTTCATCGTCAATAAGACGGTCAGAGGGATCCAGTAAACCTGAAGTGAAGCATCGGAATCTATAACTTGTGTCACAGGAATGGTTCAAAACATAGACAGTAGTAAGAGTCAGTCTTCTTGTACTTAAGTCGGCATTGTGATTTTTGTATTTAATTCTGATGCAATTTCTGTGTTTCATCGTCAATAAGAAGGTCAGCTGGATACAGTAAACCTGAAGTGAAGCATCGGAATCTATAACTAGTGTCACAGGAATGGTTCAAAACATAGACAGGAAAAAGAGTGAGTTTTCTTGTACTTAAGTCAGCGTTGTGCATTTTCTATTTAATTCCGATGCAATTTCTGTGTTCGTCGTCAATAAGAAGGTCCAAGGTATACAGTAAACCTGAAGCGAAGCATCGGAAACTAAACCCGGTGTCACAGGAAATGTTCAAAACATAGACAGTAAGAAGAGCCAGATTTCTTGTACTTGAGTCGGCATTGTGATTTTCGTATTTAATTCCGATGCAATTTCTGTGTTTCGTCGTCAATAAGACGGTCACAGGGATACAGTAAAACTGAAGTGAAGCATCGGAATCTATAACTAGTGTCATAGTAATGGTTCAAATATAGACAGTAAGAAGAGTCAGTTATCTTATACTTAAGTCAGGCTTGTGTCTTATGTATTTAATTCCGATGCAATTTCTGTGTTTCATCGTCAATAAGAAGGTCAGAGGGATACAGTAATCCTGAAGTGAAGCATCGGAGTCCAAAACCCGTCACACATGAAAGTTTCAAACTTCTACAGTAAGGAGAGCCAGTCTTCTTGTGCTTGAGTCGGCATTGTGCCTTTTGTATTTAATTCTGATGCAACTTCTGTGTTTCATCGTCAATAAGAAAGTCAGAGGGATACAGTAAACCTGAAGTGAAGCATCGGAATCGATAACTAGTGTCACAAGAATGGTACAAAACATAGACAGTAAGAAGAGTCAGTTTTCTTGTACTTAAGACGGCATTGTGCCTTTTGTATTTAATTCCGATGCAATTTCTGTGTTTCATCGTCAATAAGGAGGTCCGATGGATACAGTAAACCTGAAGTGAAGCATCGGAATCTATAACTAGTGTCACAGGAATGGATCATAACATAGACAGTAAGAAGAGGCACTCTTCTTGTACTTGAGTCGGCATTGTGCCTTTTCTATTTAATTCCGATGCAATTTCTGTGTTTCGGCGTCACTAAGAAGGTCCAAGAGATACAGTAAACCTGAAGTGAAGCATCGGAATCTATAAATAGTGTCACAGGAATGGTTCAAAACATAGACAGTAAGAAGAGTCAGTCATCTTGTACATGAGTCGGCATTGTGCCATTTGTATTTGGTTCCGATGCAATTTCTGTGTTTCATCGTCAATATGAAGGTAAGCTGGATACAGTAAACCTGAAGTGAAGCAGCGGAATGTATAACTAGTGTCACAGGAATGGTCCAAAACATAGATATTAATAAGAGTCTTTTTTCTTGTACTTAAGTCGGCATTGTGCGTTTTCTATTTAATTCCGATGTTATTTTTGTGTTTCATCGTCAATAAGACGGTCAGAGGGATACAGTAAATCTGAAGTGAAACATCGGAAACTATAACTAGTGTCACAGGAAAGGTTCAAAACATAGACAGTAAGAAGAGCCAGTCTTCTTGTACTTGAGTCGGCATTGTGCCTTAAGTTTTTAATTCAGATGCAACTTCTGTGTTTCATCGTCAATAAGAAGGTCAGAGGGATACAGTAAACCTGAAGTAAAGCATCGGAATCTATAACTAGTGTCACAGGAATGGTTCAAAACATAGATATTAAGAAGAGTCTTTTTTCTTGTACTTAAGTCGTCATTGTTCCTTTTCTATTTAATTCCGACGCAATTTCTGTGTTTCGTCGTCAATAAGAAGGTCCAAGGGATACAGTAAACCTGAAGTGAATCATCGGATTCTAAAACGGGTCTCACAGGAAAGGTTCAAAAGATAGACAGTAAGAAGAGCCAGACTTCTTGTACCTGAGTCGGCATTGTGCCTTTTGTATTTAATTCCGATGCAATTTCTGTTTTTCATCGGCAATAAGACGGTCAGAGGAATACAGAAAACCTGAAGCGAAGCATCGGAATCTATAACTAGTGTCACAGGAATGGTTCAAAACATAGACAGTAGGAAGAGTCAGTCTTCTTGTAATTAAGTCGGCATTGTGATTTTTGTATTTAACTCCGATGCAATTTCTGACTTTTATCGTCAATAAGAAGGTCAGCTGGATACAGTAAACCTGTAGTGAAGCATCGGAATCTATAACTAGTGTCACAGGAATGGTTCAAAACATAGACAGGAAAAAGAGTGAGTTTTCTTGTACTTAAGACGGCGTTATGCATTTTCTATTTAATTCCGATGCAATTTCTGTGTTCATCGTCAATACGAAGGTCCAAGGAATACAGTAAACCTGAAGTGAAGCATCGGAATCTAAACCCGGTGTCACAGGAAAAGTTCAAAACATAGACAACAAGAAGAGCCAGACTTCTTGTACTTGAGTCGGCATTGTGATTTTCGTTTTTAATTCCGATGCAATTTCTGTGTTTCATCGTCAATAAGACGGTCACAGGGATACAGTAAAACTGAAGTGAAGCATCGGAATCTATAACTAGTGTCACAGGAATGGTTCAAAACATAGACAGTAAGAAGAGTCAGTTTTCTTGTCCTTAGGTCGGCATTGTGCCTTTTCTATTTAATTCCGATGCAATTTCTGTGTTTCGGCGTCAGTACGAAAGTCCAAGGGATACAGTAATCCTGAAGTGAAGCATCGAAATCCAAAACCGGTCTCACAGGAAAGGTTCAAAACATAGTCAGTAGAAGAGTCAGTCTTCTAGTACTTGAGTCGGCATTGTGCCTTTTGTATTTAATTCCGATGCAATTTCTGTGTTTCATCGTCAAGACGAAGGTCAGCGGGATACAGTAAAACTGAAGTGAAGCATCGGAAACTGTAACTAGTGACACAGGAATGTTTCAAAACATAGACAGTAACAAGAGTCAGTCTTCTTGTACTTAAGTCTGCATTGTGCCTTTTGTATTTAATTCCGATGTAATTTCTGTGTTTCATCGTAATAAGAATGTCAGAGGGATACAGTAAACCTGAAGTGAAACTACGGAATCTATAACTAGTGTCACAGGAATGGTTCAAAACATAGATATTAAGAAGAGTCTTTTTTCTTGTACTTAAGTCGGCATTGTTCCTTCTCTATTTAATTCCGATGCAATTTCTGTGTTTCGTCGTCAGTAAGAAGGTCCAAGGGATACAGTAAACCTGAAGTGAAGCATCGGAATCTAAAACCGGTCTCACAGGAAAGGATCAAAGCATAGACAGTAAGAAGAGCCAGACTTCCTGTACCTGAGACGGCATAGTGCCTTTGGTATTTAATTCCGATGTAATTTCGGTGTTTCATCGTCAATAAGACGGTCAGAGGGATCCAGTAAACCTGAAGTGAAGCATCGGAATCTATAACTTGTGTCACAGGAATGGTCCAAAACATAGGTATTAATAAGAGTCTTTTTTCTTGTACTTAAGTCGGCATTGTGCGTTTTCTATTTAATTCCGATGTTATTTTTGTGTTTCATCGTCAATAAGACGGTCAGAGGGATATAGTAAACCTGAAGTGAAGCATCGGAATCTATAACTAGTGTCACAGGAATGGTTCAAAGCATGGACAGTAAGAAGAGTCTGTTTTCTTATACTTAAGTCAGCATTGTGCCTTTTGTATTTAATTCCGATGCATTTTCTGTGTTTCATCGTCAATAAGAAGGTCAGAGGGATACAGTAAATCTGAAGTGAAGCATCGGAATCTATAACTAGTGTCACAGGAAAGGTTCAAAACATAGACAGTAAGAAGAGCCAGTCCTCTTGTACTTGAGTCGGCGTTGTGCCTTTTGTATTTAATTCAGATGCAACTTCTGTGTTTTATCGTCAATAAGAAGATCATAGGAATACAGTAACCCTGAAGTGAAGCATCGGAATCTATAACCAGTTTCCCAAGATTGGTCAAAACATAGACAGTAAGAAGTGTCACTTTTCTTGTACTTAAGACGGCATTGTGTATTTTGTATTTAATTCCGATGCAAATCCTGTGTTTCATCGTCAATAAGGAGGTCAGAGGGATATAGTAAACCTGAAGTGAAGCATCGAAATCTATAACTAGTGTCTCAGGAATGGTTCAAACATAGACAGTAAGAAGAGTCAGTTTACTTGCACTTATGTCATAAATGTGCTTTTGTATTTAATTCCGATGCATTTTCTGTGTTTAATCGTCAATAAGGTCAGAGGGATACAGTAAACCTGAAGTGATGCATCGGAATCTATAACTAGTGTCACAGGTATGGTTCAAAACATAGACAGTAGGAAGAGTCAGTCTTCTTGTACATAAGTCGGCATTGTGATTTTTGTATTTAATTCCGATGCAATATCTGTGCTTCATCGTCAATAAGAAGCTCAGCTGGATTCAGTAAACCTGAAGTGAAGCATCGGAATCTATAACTAGTGTCACAGGAATGGTTCAAACATAGACAGGAAAAAGTGAGAGTTTTCTTGTACTTAAGTCGGTCTTTTGCATTTTCAATTTAATTCCGATACAATTTCTGTGTTCATCGTCAATAAGAAGGTCCAAGCAATACAGTACACCTGAAGTGAAGCATCGCAATTTAAAACCAGTGTCACAGGAAA
Organism: Schistocerca piceifrons; assembly: GCF_021461385.2. Lineage (NCBI taxonomy): Eukaryota > Metazoa > Arthropoda > Insecta > Orthoptera > Acrididae > Schistocerca > Schistocerca piceifrons. The sequence continues at coordinate 38,015 of NW_025727950.1, forward strand.
AGTCCAAAACATAGACAGAAAGAAGAGCCAGTCTTCTTGTACTTGAGTCGGCATTGTGCCTTTTGTATTTAATTCCGACGCAAATTCTGTGTTTCATCGTCAATAAGGAGGTCAGAGGGATACAGTAAACCTGAAGTGAAGCATCGTAATCTATAACTACTGTCACAGGAATGGTTCAAACATAGACAGTAAGAAGAGTCAGTTTTCTTTCACTTAAGTCCGCATTGTGCCTTTTGTATTTAATTCCAATGCAAATTCTGTGTTTCGTCTTCAATAAGAAGGTCCAAGATATACAGTAAACCTTATGTGAAGCAAAGGAATCTAAAACCGGTCTCACAGGAATGGTTCAAAACATAGACAGTAAGAAGAGCAAGACTTCTTGTACCTGAGCCGCCATTGTGCCTTTTGTATTTAATTCCTTTGCAATTTCTGTGTTTCATCGTCAATTAGACGGTCAGAGGGATACAGTAAACCTGAAGAGAAGCATCGGAATCTGTAACTAGTGTCACAGGAATGGTTCAAAGCATAGACAGTAAGAAGAGTCTGTTTTCGTATACTTAAGTCGGCATTGTGCCATTTGTATTAATTCCGATGCATTTTCTGTGTTTCATCGTCAATAAGAAGGTCAGAGGGATACAGTAAATCTGAAGTGAAATATCGGAAACTATAACTAGTGTCACAGGAAAGGTTCAAAACATAGACAGTAAGAAGAGCCAGTCTTCTTGTACTTGAGTCGGCATTGTGCCTTAGGTTTTTAATTCAGATGCAACTTCTGTGTTTCATCGTCAATAAGAAGGTCAGAGGGATACAGTAAACCTGAAGTAAAGCATCGGAATCTATAACTAGTGTCACAGGAATGGTCCAAAACATAGACAGTAAGAAGAGTCAGTTTTCTTGTACTTAAGACGGCATTGTGCCTTTTGTATTTAAGTCCGATGCAATTTCTGTGTTTCATCGTCAATAAGGAGGTCAGAGGGATACAGTAAACCTGAAGTGAAGCATCGGAATCTGTAACTAGTGTCTCAGGAATGGTTCAAACATAGACAGTAAGAAGAGTCAGTTTTCTTGTACTTAAGTCATCATTGTGCCTTTTGTATTTAATTCCGATGCATTTTCTGTGTTTCATCGTCAATAAGAAGGTCAGAGGGATACAGTAAACCTGAAGTGATGCATCGGAATCTATAACTAGTGTCACAGGAATGGTTCAAAATATAGACAGTAAGAAGAGTCAGTCTTCTAGTAATTGAGTCGGCATTTGGCCATTTGTATTTAATTCCGATGCAATTTCTGTGTTTCATCGTCATTAAGAAGGTCAGAGGGATACAGTAAAACTGAAGTGGAGCATCGGAAACATTAACTAGTGTCACAGGAATGTATCAAAACATAGACAGTAAGAAGGGTCAGTCTTCTTGTACTTAAGTCTGCATTGTGCAATTTGTATTTAATTCCGAAGCAATATCTGTGTTTCATCGTCAATAAGAAGGTCAGCTGGATACAGTAAACCTGAAGTGAAGCATCGGAATCTATAACTAGTGTCACAGGAATGGTTCAAAACATAGATCTTAAGAAGAGTCTTTTTCTTGTACTTAAGTCGGCATTGTTCCTTTTCTATGTAATTCCGATGCAATTTCTGTGTTTCGTCGTCAATAAGAAGGTCCAAGGGATACAGTACACCTGAAATGAAGCATCGCAATCTAAAACCGGTCTCACAGGAAAGGTTCAAAACATAGACAGTAAGAAGAGCCAGTCTTCTTGTACTTGAGTCGGCATTGTGCCTTTTGTATTTAATTCCGATGCAATTTCTGTGTTTCATCGTCAATAAGACGGTCAGAGGGATACAGTAAACCTGAAGTGAAGCATCGGAATCTATAACTAGTGTCACAGGAATGGTTCAAAGCATAGACAGTAAGAAGAGGCTGTTTTCTTATACTTAAGTCGGCATTGTGCCTTTTGTATTTAAATCCGATGCATTTTCTGTGTTTCATCGTCAATAAGAAGGTCAGAGGGATACAGTAAATCTGAAGTGAAGCATCGGAATATATAACTAGTGTCACAGGAAAGGTTCAAAACATAGACAGTAAGGAGAGCCAGTCTTCTTGTACTTGAGTCGGCATTGTGCCTTTTGTATTTACTTCAGATGCTACTTCTGTTTTTCATCGTCAAAAAGAAGGTCAGAGGGATACAGTAAACCTGAAGTGAAGCATCGGAATCTATAACTAGTGTCGCAGGAATGGTTCAAAACATAGACAGTAAGAGGAGTCAGTTTTCTTGTACTTGAGCGGGTTTGTGCCTTTTGTATTTAATTCCGATGCAATTTCTGTGTTTCATCGTCAATAAGCAGGTCAGAGGGATACAGCAAACTTGAAGTGAAGCATCGGAATCTATAACTAGTGTCACAGGAATGGTTCAAATCATAGACAGTAGGAAGAGTCAGTTTTCTTGTACTTAAGTCATCATTGTGCCTTTTGTATTTAATTCCGATGCATTTTCTGTGTTTCATCGCCAATACGAAGGTCAGAGGGATACAGTAAACCTGAAGTGATGCATCGAATCTGTAACTAGTGTCACAGGAATGGTTCAAAACATAGACAGTAAGAAGAGTCAGTCTCCTTGTACTTAAGACTGCATTGTGCCATTTGTATTTAATTCCGATGCAATTTCTGTGTTTCATCGTCAATAAGAAGGTCAGCTGATTACAGTAAACCTGAAGTGAAGCATCGGAATCTATAACTAGTGTCACAGGATGGTTCAAATCATAGATATTAAGAAGAGTCTTTCTTCTTGTACTTAAGTCGGCATTGTTCCTTTTCTATGTAATTCCGATGCAATTTCTGTGTTTCCTCGTCAATAAGAAGGTCCAAGGGATACAGTAAACCTGAGGTGAAACATCGGAATCTAAAACCGGTCTCACAGGAAAGGTTCAAACATAGACAGTAAGAAGAGCCAGACTTCTTGTACCTGAGTCGGCATTGTGCCTTTTGTATTTAATTCCGATGCAATTCCTGTGTTTCATCGTCAATAAGACGGTCAGAGGGATATAGTAAACCTGAAGTGAAGCATCGGAATCTATAACTAGTGTCACAGGAATGGTTCAAACATAGACAGTAGGAAGAGTCAGTCTTCTTGTACTTAAGTCGGCATTGTGATTTTTGTATTTAATTCCGATGCAATATCTGTGCTTCATCGTCAATAGGAAGCTCAGCTGGATACAGTAAACCTGAAGTGAAGCATCGGAATCCATAACTAGTGTCACAGGAATGGTTCAAAACATAGACAGGAAAAAGAGAGAGTTTTCTTGTACTTAAGTCGGCGTTTTGCATTTTCTATTTAATTCCGATGCAATTTCTGTGTTCATCGTCAATAAGAAGGTCCAAGCAATACAGTATACCTGAAGTGAAGCATCGGAATCTAAAACCGGTGTCACAGGAAAAGTTCAAACATAGACAGAAAAAAGAGCCAGATATCTTGTACTTGAGTCGGCATTGTGATTTTCTTATTTAATTCCCATGCAATTTCTGTGTTTCATCGTCAATAAGACAGACACAGGGAAACAGTAAAACTGAACTGAAGTATCAGAATCTATAACTAGTGGCATAGGAATGGTTCCAAACATAGACAGTAAGAAGAGCCAGTCTTCTTGTACTTAAGTCGGCATTGTGCTTTTTCTATTTAATTCCGATGCAATTTCTGTGTTTCGTCTTCAATAAGAAGGTCAGAGGGATACAGTAAACCTAGAGTGAAGCATCGGAATCTAAAACCGGTCTCACAGTAAATGTTTAAATCATAGACAATAAGAAGAGCCGGCCTTCTTGTACTTGAGTCGGCATTGTGCCTTTTGTAATTAACTCCGATGCAATTTCTGTGCTTCATCATCAATAAGAAAGTCAGCTCGATACAGTGTACCTGAAGTGCAGCGTCTGATTCTATAACTAGTGTCACATGAATGGTTCAAACCATAGACAGTAAGAAGAGTCAGTCATCTTGTACTTAAGTCGGCATTGTGCCTTTTGTAACTAATTAAGATGCAATTTCTGTGTTTCATCGTTTATAAGAAGGTCAGAGGGATACAGTAAACCTGAAGTGAAGCATCGGAATCTATAACTAGTGTCACAGGAATGGTTAAAACGTTGACAGTTAGAGGAGCCAGTCTTCTTGTACTTGAGTCGGCATTGTGCCTTTTGTAATTAATTCCGATGCAATTTCTGTGTTTCATCGTCAATAAGAAGGTCAGAGGGATACAGCACACCTGAAGTGAAGCATCGGAATCTGTAACTAGTGATACAGGAATGGTTCAAATCATAGACAGTAGGAAGAGTCAGTCTTCTTGTACTAAAGTCGGCATTGTGCCTTTTGTATTTAAGTCCGATGCAATTTCTGTGTTTTATCGTCAATAAGAAGGTCAGAGGCATACAGTAAACCTAATGTGAAGCATCGTAATCTATAACTAGTGCCACAGGAATGGTTCAAAATATAGACAGTACGAAGAGTCAGTTTTCTTGTACTTAAGTCGGCATTGTGCCATCTGTATATAATTCCGAAGCAATTTCTTGTTTCATCGTCAATAAGAAGGTGACAGGGATACAGTAAACCTGAAGTGAAGCATCGGAATCTATAACTAGTGTCACAGGAATGGTTCAAAACATAGACAGTAAGAAGATTCAGTCTTCTTGTACTTAAGTCTGCATTGTGGCTTTTATATTTAGTTAAGATGCAATTTCTGTGTTTCATCGTCAATAAGGAGGTCCGAGAGATACAAAAACCTGAAGTGAAGCATCGCAATCTAAAACTAGAGTCACAGGAATGGTTCAAAACGTAGACAGTAGGAAGAGTCAGTCTTCTTGAACTTAAGTCGAGATTGTGCCTATTGTATTTAATTCCGATGCAATTTCTGTGTTTCATCGTCAATAAGAAGGTCAGAGGGATACAGTAAACCTCAAGTGAAGCATCGGAATCTATAACTAGCGTCACAGGAATGGTTCAAAACATAGCAGTAAGAAGAGTCAGTCTTCTTGTACTAAAGTCGGCATTGTGCCTTCTGTATTTAACTCCGATGCAATTTCTGTACTTCATCATCAATAAGAAGGTCAGCTGGATACAGTATACCTGAAGTGAAGCATCGAAATCTAAATCTAGTGTCACAGGAATGGTTCAAATCTTAGACAGTAGGAAGAGTCAGTCTTCTTGAACTTAAGTCGGCATTGTGCCTTTTGTATTTAATTCTGATGCAATTTCTGTGTTTCATCGTCAATAAGAAGGTAAGAGGGATACAGTAGTACTGAAGTGAAGCATCGGAATCTATAATTAGTGTCACAGGAAAGGTTCAAAAACATAGACAGTAAGAAGAGTCAGTCTTCTTGTTCCTAAGTCGGCATTGTGCCTATTGTATATAATTCCGATGCAATATATGTGTTTCATCGTCAATAAGAAGGTCAGCTGGATTCAGTAAACCTGAAGTGAAGCATCGGAATCTATAACTAGTGTCACAGGAATGGTTCAAAACATAGGCAGTAAGAAGAGCCAGTCTTCTTGTACTTGAGTCGGCATTGTGCATTTTGTATTTAATTCCGATGATATTTCTGTGTTTGATCGTCAATAAGAAGGTCAGAGGGATACAGTAAACCTGAAGTGAAGCATCGGAATCTATAACTAGTGTCACAGGAATGATTCAAATCATAGACAATAAGTAGAGTCAGTCTTCTTGTACTTAAGTCGGCATTGTGCTTTTGTATTTAAGTAAGATGCAATTTCTGTGTTTCATCGTCAAAAAGGAGGTCCGAGGGATACAGTAAACCTGAAGTGAAGCATCGGAATTTAAAACAAGTATCACAGGAATGGTTCTAAACATAGACAGTAGGAAGAGTCAGTCTTCTTGTACTTAAGTCGGCATTGTGTCTTTTGTATTTAATTCCGATGCAATATCTGTGTTTCATCGTCAATAAGAAGGTCAGAGGAATACAGTAAAGCTCAAGTGAAGCATCGGAGTCAATTACTAGTGCCACAGGTATGGTTCAAAACATAGATGTTAATGAGAGTCTTTTTTCTTGTACTTAAGTCGGCATTGTGCCTTTTCTATTCAATTCCGATGTAATATCTTTGTTTCGTCGTCAATAAGAAGGTCCAAGGGATACAGTAAACCTTATGTGAAACATAGGAATCTAAAACCGGTCTCACAGTAAAGGTTCAAAACATAGACAGTAAGAAGAGCCAGACTTCTTGTACCTGATCCGGCATTGTGCCTTTTGTATTTAATTCCGACGCAATTTCTTTGTTTCATCGTCAATAAGAAGGTCAAAAGGCATACAGTAAACCTGAAGTGAAGCATCGGAGTCTAAAACCCGTGACACATGAAAAGTTCAAAACTTCTACAGTAAGAAGAGCCAGTCTTCTTGTGCTTGAGTCGGCATTGTGGCTTTTGTATTTAATTCTGATGTAACTTCTGTGTATCATCGTCAATAAGAGAGTCAGAGGGATACAGTAAACCTGAAGTGAAGGATCGGAATCTATAACTAGTGTCACAGGAATGGTACTAAACATAGACAGTAAGAAGAGCCAGTTTTCTTGTACTTAACACGGCATTGTGCCTTTTGTATTTAATTTCGATGCAATTTCTGTGTTTCATCGTCAATAAGGAGGTCAGAGGGATACAGTAAACCTGAAGTGAAGCATCGGAATCTATAACTAGTGTCACAGGAATGGTTCCTAACATAGACAGTAAGAAGAGTCAGTCTTTTAGTACTGGAGTCAGCATTGTGCCTTTTGTATTTAATTCCGATGCAATTTCTGTGTTTCGTCGTCAATAAGGAGGTTAGAGGGATACAGTAAACCTAAAGTGAAGCATCGGAATCTTTATCTACTGTCACAGGAATGGTTCAAACATAGACAGTAAGAAGAGTCAGTTTTCTTTCACTTAAATCCGCATTGTGCCTTTTGTATTTAATTCCGATGCAATTTCTGTGTGTCGTCGTCAATAAGAAGGTCCAAGATATACAGTAAACCTTATGTGAAGCATAGGAATCTAAAACCGGTCTCACAGGAAAGGTTCAAAACATAGACAGTAAGTTAAGCCAGACTTCTTGAACCTGAGCCGGCATTGTGCCTTTTGTATTTACTTCCGATGCAATATCTGTGTTTCATCGTCAATAAGACGGTCAGAGTGATACAGTAAACCTGAAGTGAAGCATCGGAATCTATAACTAGTGTCACAGGAATGGTTCAAAACATAGACAGTAGGAAGAGTCAGTCTTCTTGTACTTTAGTCGGCATTGTGATTTTTGTATTTAATTCCGATGCAGTATCTGTGCTTCATCGTCAATAAGAAGCTCAGCTGGATACAGTAAACCTGAAGGGAAGCATCGGAATCTATAACTAGTGTCACAGGAATGGTTCAAAACATCGACAGGAAAAAGAGAGAGTTATCTTGTACTTAAGTCGGTCTTTTGCATTTTCTATTTAATTCCGATGCAATTTCTGTGTTAATCGTCAACAAGAAGGTCCAAGCAATACAGTATACCTGAAGTGAAGCATCGTAATCTAAAACCGGTGTCACAGGAAAAGTCCAAAACATAGACAGAAAGTAGAGCCAGTCTTCTTGTACTTGAGTCGGCATTGTGCCTTTTGTATTTAATTCCGATGCAATTGCTGTGTTTCATCGTCAATAAGGAGGTCAGAGGGATACAGTAAACCTGAAGTGAAGCATCGTAATCTATAACTACTGTCACAGGAATGGTTCAAACATAGACAGTAAGAAGAGTCAGTTTTCGTTTACTTAAGTCCGCATTGTGCCTTTTGCATTTAATTCCGATGCAATTTCTGTGTTTCGTCTGCAATAAGAAGGTCCAAGATATACAGTAAACCTTATGTGAAGCATAGGAATCTAAAACCGGTCTCACAGGAATGTTTCAAAACATAGACAGTAACAAGAGCCAAACTTCTTGTACCTGAGCCGCCATTGTGCCATTTGTATTTAATTCCGATGCATTTTCTGTGTTTCATCGTCAATAAGAAGGTCAGAGGGATACAGTAAATCTGAAGTGAAGCATCGGAAACTATAACTAGTGTCACAGGAAAGGTTCAAAACATAGACAGTAAGAAGAGCCAGTCTTCTTGTACTTGAGTCGGCATTGTGCCTTTTGTTTTTAATTCAGATGCAACTTCTGTGTTTCATCGTCAAAAAGAAGGTCAGCTGGATACAGTAAACCTGAAGTGAAGCATCGGAATCTATAACTAGTGTCACAGGAATGGTTCACAACATAGATATTAAGAAGAGTCTTTTTCTTGTACTTAAGTCGGCATTGTTCCTTTTCTATATAATTCTGATGCAATTTCTGTGTTTCGTGGCAATAAGAGGGTCCAAGGGATACAGTAAACCTGAAGTGAAGCATCGGAATCTATAACTAGTGTCTCAGGAATGGTTCAAACATAGACAGTAAGAAGAGTCAATCTTCTTGTACTTAAGACGGCATTGTGATTTTTGTATTTAATTCCGATGCAATATCTGTGCTTCATCGTCAATAGGAAGCTCAGCTGGATACAGTAAACCTGAAGTGAAGAATCGGAGTCTATAACTAGTGTCACAGGAATGGTTCAAAACATAGACAGCAAAAAGAGAGAGTTTTCTTGTACTTAAGTCGGCGTTTTGCATTTTCTATTTAATTCCGATGCAATTTCTGTGTTCATCGTCAATAAGAAAGTCCACGCAATACAGTATACCCCAAGTGAAGCATCGGAATCTAAAACCGGTGTCACAGGAAAAGTTCAAAACATAGACAGAAAAAAGAGCCAGATTTCTTGTACTTGAGTCGGCATTGTGATTTTCGTAATTAAATCCGATGCAATTTCTGTGTTTCATCGTCAATAAGACGGTCACAGTGATAGAGTAAAACTGAAGTGAAGCATCAGAATCTATAACTAGTGTCATAGGAATGGTTCAAATCATAGACAGTAAGAAGAGCCAGTCTTGTTGTACTTGAGTCGGCATTGTGCCTTTTGTATTAAATTCCGATCAATTTTCTGCGTTTGATCGTCAATAAGAAGGTCAGAGGGATTCAGTAAACCTGAAGTGAAGCATCGGAATCTATAACTAGTGTCACAGGAATGGCTCAAAACATTGACAGTAAGAGGAGGCAGTCGTCTTGTACTCGAGTCGGCATTGTGCCTTTTGTATTTAATTCCGATGCAATTTCTGTGTTTCATCGTCAATAAGAAGGTCAGAGGGATACAGCAAACCTGAAGTGAAGCATCGGAATCTATAACTAGTGTCACAGGAATGGTTCAAATCATAGACAGTAGGAAGAGTCAGTCATCTTGTACTTAAGTCGGCATTGTGCCTTTTGTATTTAAGTCCGATGCAATTTCTGTGTTTTATCGTCAATAAGAAGGTCAGAGGGATACAGTAAACCTAATGTGAAGCATCGTAATCTATAACTAGTGCCACAGGAATGGTTCAAATCATAGACAGTTAGAAGAGTCAGTTTTTTTGTACTTAAGTCGGCATTGTGCCATCTGTATATAATTTCGAAGCAATTTCTTGTTTCATCGTCAAAAAGAAGGTCACAGGGATACAGTAAAACTGAGGTGAAGCATCGGAATCTATAACTAGTGCCACAGGAATGGTTCAAAACATAGACAGTAAGAAGAGTCAGTTTTCTTGTACTTAAGTCGGCATTGTGCCATCTGTTTATAATTCCGAAGCAATTTCTTGTTTCATCGTCAAAAAGAAGGTCACAGGGATACAGTAAACCTGAAGTGAAGCATCGGAATCTATAACTTGTGTCACAGGAATGGTTCAAACATAGGCAGTAAGAAGAACCAGTCTTCTTGTACTTGAGTCGGCATTGTGCCTTTTGCATTTAATTCCGATGAAATTTCTGTGTTTCATCGTCAATAAGAAGGTCAGAGGGATACAGAAAACCTCAAGTGAAGCATCAGAATCTAAAACTAGTGCCACAGGAATGATTCAAATCATAGACAATAAGAAGAGTCAGTGTTCTTGTACTTAAGTCGGCATTGTGCTTCTGTATTTAGTTAAGATGCAATTTCTGTGTTTCATCGGCAATAAGGAGGTCAGAGGCATACAGTAAACCTGTAGTGAAGCATCGGAATCTAAAACTCGTGCCACAGGAATGGTTCAAAACATAGACAGTAGGAAGAGTCAGTCTTCTTGTACATCAGTCTGCATTGTGCCTTTTGCATTTAATTCCGATGCAATTTCTGTGTTTCATCGTCAATAAGAAGGTCAGAGGGATACAGTTAAACTGAAGTAAAGCATCGGAATCTATAACTAGTGTCACAGGAATGGTTCAAAACATAGACAGTAAGAAGTGTCAGTCTTCTTGTACTAAAGTCGGCATTGTGCCTTTTGTAATTAACTCCGATGCAATTTCTGTGCTTCATCATCAATACGAAGGCCAGCTGGATACAGTATACGTTAAGTGCAGCATCTGATTCAATAACTAGTGTCACAGGAATGGTTCAAACCATAGACAGTAAGAGGAGCCAGTCTTCTTGTACTCGAGTCGGCATTGTGCCTTTTGTATTTAATTCCCACGCAATTTCTGTGTTTCATCGTCAATAAGAAGGTCAGAGGGATACAGCAAACCTGAAGTGAAGCATCGGAATCTATAACTAGTGTCACAGGAATGGCTCAAATCATAGACAGTAGGAAGAGTCAGTCTTCTTGTACTTAAGTCGGCATTGTGCCTTTTGTATTTAAGTCCGATGCAATTTCTGAGTTTTATCGTCAATAAGAAGGTCAGAGGCATACAGTAAACCTAATGTGAAGCATCGTAATCTATAACTAGTGCCACAGGAATGGTTCAAAACATAGACAGTAAGAAGTGTCTGTTTTCTTGTACTTCAGTCTGCATTGTGCCTTTTGTATTAATTACCGATGCTATTTCTGTGTTTCATCGTCAACAAGATGGTCAGAGGGATACAGTAAAACTGAAGTGAAGCATCGGAATCTATAACTAGTGTCACAGGAATGGTTCAAATGATAGGCAGTATGAAGAGTCAGTCTTCTTGTACCTAAGTCGCCATTGTGCCTTTTGTATTTAATTCCGATGCAATTTCTGTGTTTCATCGTCAATAAGAAAGTCAGCTGGATACAGTAAACCTGAAGTGAAGCATCGGAATCTATAACTAGTGTCACAGGAATGGTTGAAAACATAGGCAGTAAGAAGTGCCAGTCTTCTTGTACTTTAGTTGGCATTGTGCTTTTTGCATTTAATTCCGATGAAATTTCTGTGTTTGATCGTCAATAAGAAGGTCAGAGGGATACAGAAAACCTCAAGTGAAGCATCGGAATCTATAACTAGTGCCACAGGAATGATTCAAATCAAGGACAATAAGAAGAGTCAGTCTTCTTGTACTTAAGTCGGCATTGTGCTTCTGTATTTAGATAAGATGCAATTTCTGTGTTTCATCGTCAATAAGGAGGTCAGAGGCATACAGAAAACCTGTAGTGAAGCATCGGAATCTAAAACTAGTGCCACAGGAATGGTTCAAAACATAGATAGTAGGAAGAGTCAGTCTTCTTGTACTTCAGTCTGCATTGTGAGTTTTGTATTTAATTCCGATGCTATTTCTGTATTTCATCGTCAATAAGAAGGTCAGAGGGATACAGTTAAACTGAAGTGAAGCATCGGAATCTATAACTAGCGTCACAGGAATGGTTCAAAACATAGACAGGAAAAAGAGAGAGTTTTCTTGCACTTAAGTCGGTCTTTTGCATTTTCTATTTAATTCCGATACAAATTCTTTACTTCATCATCAATAAGAAGGTCAGCTGGATACAGTATACCTGAAGTGCAGCATCTGAATCTATAACTAGTGTCACAGGAATGGTTCAAACCATAGACAGTAAGAAGAGTCAGTCTCCTTGTACTTAAGTCTGCATTGTGCCTTTTGTATTTAGATAAGATGCAATTTCTGTGTTTCATCGTCAATAACGAGGTCAGAGAGATACAGTAAACCTGAAGTGAAGCATCGGCATCTAAAACTAGTGTCACAGGAATGGTTCAAAACTTAGACAGTAAGAAGAGTCAGTTTTTTTGTACTTAAGTCGGCATTGTGCCATCTGTATATAATTCCGAAGCAATTTCTGGTTTCATCGTCAATAAGAAGGTCACAGGGATACAGTAAACCTGAGGTGAAGCATCGGAATCTATAACTAGTGCCACAGGAATGGTTCAAAACATAGACAGTAAGAAGAGTCAGTTTTCTTGTACTTAAGTCGGCATTGTGCCATCTGTTTATAATTCCGAAGCAATTTCTTGTTTCATCGTCAATAAGAAGGTCACAGGGATACTGTAAACCTGAAGTGAAGCATCGGAATCTATAACTAGTGTCACAGGAATGGTTCAAAACATAGGCAGTAAGAAGAATCAGTCTTCTTGTACTTGAGTCGGTATTGTGCCTTTTGTATTTTATTCCGATGAAAGTTCGGTGTGTGATCGTCACTAAGAAGGTCAGGGGGATACAGTAAACCTGAAGTGAAGCATCGGAATCTAAAACTAGAGTCACCGGAATTGTTCAAAACGTAGACAGTAGGAAGAGTCAGTCTTCTTGAACTTAAGTCGGGATTGTGCCTTTTGTATCTAATTCCGATGCAATTTCTGAGTTTCATCGTCAATAAGATGGTCAGAGGGATACAGTAAAACTGAAGTGAAGCATCGGAATCTATAACTAGTGTCACAGGAATGGTTCAAATCATAGACAGTAAGAGGAGTCAGTCTTATTGTACCTAAGCCGGCATTGTGCCTTTTGTATATAATTCCGATGCAATTTCTGTGTTTCATCGTCAATAAGAAAGTCAGCTGGATACAGTAAACCTGAAGTGAAGCGTCGGAATCTATAACTAGTGTCACAGGAATGGTTGAAAACATAGGCAGTAAGAAGTGCCAGTCTTCTTGTACTTGAGTCGGCATTGTGCTTTTTGCATTTAATTCAGATGAAATTTCTGTGTTTGATCGTCAATAAGAAGGTCAGAGGGATACAGAAAACCTCAAGTGAAGCATCGGAATCTATAACTAGCGCCACAGGAATGATTCAAATCATGGACAATAAGAAGAGTCAGTCTTCTTGTACTTAAGTCGGCATTGTGCTTCTGTATTTAGATAAGATGCAATATCTGTGTTTCATCGTCAATAAGGAGGTCAGAGGCATACAGTAAACATGTAGTGAAGCATCGGAATCTAAAACTAGTGCCACAGGAATGGTTCAAAACATAGACAGTAGGAAGAGTCAGTCTTCTTGTACTTCAGTCTGCATTGTGCCTTTTGTATTTAATTCCGTTGCTATTTCTGTGTTTCATCGTCAAGAAGAAGGTCAGAGGGATACAGTTAAACTGAAGTGAAGCATCGGAATCTATAACTAGTATCACAGGAATGGTTCAAATCATAGACAGGAAAAAGAGAGAGTTTTCTTGTACTTAAGTCGGTCTTTTGCATTTTCTATTTAATTCCGATGCAATTTCTGTACTTCATCATCAATAAGAATTTCAGCTGGATACAGTATACCTGAAGTGCAGCATCTGAATCTATAACTAGTGTCACAGGAATGGTTCATACCATAGACAGTAAGAAGAGTCAGTCTCCTTGTACTTAAGTCTGCATTGTGCCTTTTGTAGTTAGTTAAGATGCAATTTCTGTGTTTCATCGTCAATAAGGAGGTCAGAGAGATACAGTAAACCTGAAGTGAAGCATCGGCATCTAAAACTAGTGTCACAGGAATGGTTCAAAACTTAGACAGTAGGAAGAGTCAGTCTTCTTGAACTTGATCGGCGTTGTGCCTTTTGTATTTAATTCCGATGCAATTTCTGTGTTTCGTCGTCAATAGGAATGTCCACGGGATACAGAAAACCTGATGTGCAACATCGGAAACTACAACCGGGCTCACAGGAAAGGTTCAAAACATAGACAGCAAGGAGAGCCAGTCTTCTTGAACTTAAGTCGGCATTGTGCCTTTTGTATATAATTCCGATGCAATTACTGTGTTTCATCGTCAATAAGAAGGTCAGCTGGATACAGTAAACCTGAAGTGAAGCATCGGAATCTATAACTAGTGTCACAGGAATGGTTCAAAACATAGGCAGTAAGAAGAGCCAGTCTTCTTGTACTTGAGTCAGCATTGTGCCTTTTGCATTTAATTCCGATGAAATTTCTGTGTTTGATCGTCAATAAGAAGGTCAGAGGGATACAGAAAGCCTCAAGTGAATCATCGGAATCTATAACTAGTGCCACAGGAATGATTCAAATCATAGACTATAAGAAGAGTCAGTCTTCTTGTACTTAAGTCGGCATTGTTCTTCTGTATTTAGTTAAGATGCAATTTCTGTGTTTCATCGTCAATAAGGAGGGCAGAGGCATACAGTATACCTGTAGTGAAGCATCGGAATCTAAAACTCGTGCCACAGGAATGGTTCAAAACATAGACAGTAGGAAGAGTCAGTCTTCTTGTACATCAGTCTGCATTGTGCCTTTTTTTTTTAATTCCGATGCAATTTCTGTGTTTCATCGTCAATAAGAAGGTAAGAGGGATACAGTTAAACTGAAGTGAAGCATTGGAATCTGTAATAAGTGTCACAGGAATGGTTCAAAGACATAGACAGTAAGAGGAGTCAGTCTTCTTGTCCCTAAGTCGGCATTGTGCCTTTTGTATATAATTCCGATGCAATATCTGTGTTTCATCGTCAATAAGAAGGTCAGCTGGATTCAGTAAACCTGAAGTGAAGCATCGGAATCTATAACTAGTGTCACGGGAATGGTTCAAAACATAGGCAGTAAGAAGAGCCAGTCTTCTTGTACTTGAGTCTGCTTTGTGCCTTTTGTATTTAATTCCGATGATATATCTGTGTTTCATCGTCAATAAGAAGGTCAGAGGGATACAGTAAACCTGAAGTGATGCATCGGAACCTACAACTAGTGTCACAGGAATGGTTCAAATCGTAGACAGTAAGAAGAGTCAGTTTTCTTGTAGTTAAATCGGCATTGTGCTTTTGTATTTAATTCCGTTGCAATTTCTGTGTTTCATCGTCAATAAGAAGGTCAGAGGGATACAGTAAACCTGAAGTGAAGCATCGGAATCTATAACTAGTGTTCAGGAATGGTTCAAATCATAGACAGTAAGAAGAGTCAATTTTTATGTACTTAAGTCGGCATTGTGAATATTTTATTTAATTCCGATGCAATTTCTGTGTTTCATCGTCAATAAGGAAGCCAGAGGGATACAGCAAACCTGAAGTGAAGCATAGGAATCTATAGCTAGTGTCACAGGAAAGGTTCATACATAGACAGTAAGAAGTGTCAGTTTCCTGGAACTTAAGTCGGCATTGTGCCTTTTGTATTTAATTCCGATGCAATTTCTGTGTTTCGTCGTCAATAGCAATGTCCACGGGATACAGGAAACCTGATGTGCAACATCGGAAACTACAACCGGGCTCACAGGAAAGGTTCAAAACATAGACAGCAAAGAGAGCCAGTCTTCTTGTACTTGAGTCGCCATTGTGCATTTTTTATTTAATTCCGATGCAATTTCTGTGTTTCATCGTCAATAAGAAGGTCAGACGGATACAGTAAACCGGAAGCGAAGCATCGGAATCTGTAACTTGTGTCACAGGAATGGTTCAAAACATAGACAGTAAGAAGAGTCAGTTTTCTTGTACTTAAGTCGGCATTGTGCATTTTGTATTTAATTCCGATGCAATATCTGTGTTTCATCGTCAATAAGAAGGTCCACGGGATACAGTAAACCTGAAGTGAAGCATCGGAATCTATAACTAGAGTCACAAGAATGGTTCAAAGCATATTCAGTAAGAAGAGCCAGTCTTCTTGTACTTGAGTCGGCATTGTGCCTTTTGCATTTAATTCCGATGAAATTTCTGTGTTTGACGTCAATAAGAAGGTCAGAGGGATACAGAAAACCTCAAGTGAAGCATCGGAATCTATAACTAGTGCCACAGGAATGATTCAAATCATAGACAATAAGAAGAGTCAGTCTTCTTGTACTTAAGTCGGCATTGTGCTTCTGTATTTAGTTAAGATGCAATTTTTGTGTTTCATCGTCAATAAGGAGGTCAGAGGCATACAGTAAACCTGTAGTGAAGTATCGGAATCTAAAACTAGTGCCACAGGAATGGTTCAAAACATAGGCAGTAGGAAGAGTCAGTCTTCTTGTACTTCAGTCTGCATTGTGCCTTTTGGATTTAATTCCGATGCAATTTCTGTGTTTCATCGTCAATAAGAAGGTCAGAGGGATACAGTTAAACTGAAGTGAAGCATCGGAATCTATAACTAGTGTCACAGGAATGATTCAAACCATAGACAGTAAGAAGGGTTAGCCTCCTTGTACTTAAGTCTGCATTGTGCCTTTTGTATTTAGTTGAGATGCAATTTCTGTGTTTCATCGTCAATAAGGAGGTCAGAGCGATACAGTAAACCTGAAGTGAAGCATCGGAATCTAAAACTAGTGTCACAGGAATGGTTCTAATCATAGACAGTAAGAGGAGTCAATTTTTTTGTACTTAAGTCGGCATTGTGAAAATTTTATTTAATTCCGATGCAATTTCTGTGTTTCATCGTCAATAAGGAAGCCAGAGGAATACAGTAAACCTGAAGTGAAGCATCGGAATCTATAACTAGTGTCACAGGAATGGTTCAAAACATAGACAGTATGAAGAGTCAGTTTTCTTGTACTTAAGTCGGCATTGTGCCTTTTGTATTTAATTCCGATGCAATTTCTGTGTTTCATCTTCAAAAAGGAGGTCCGAGGGATACATTAAACCTGAAGTGAAGCATCGGAATCTAAAATAAGTGTCACAGGAATGGTTCTAAACATAGACAGTAGGAAGAGGCAGTCATCTTGTACTTCAGTCGGCATTGTGCTTTTCGTATTTAATTCCGATGCAATTTCTGTGTTTCATCGTCAATAAGAAGGTCAGAGGGATACAGTAAAACCGAAGTGAAGCATCGGAATCAATTACTAGTGTCACAGGAATGGTAGAAAACATAGACATTAGGAAGAGTTAGCCTTCTTGTACTAAAGTCGGCATTGTGAATTTTGTATTTAATTCCGATGCAATTTCTGTGCTTCATCATCAATAAGAAGGTCAGCTGGATAGAGTATACCTGAAGTGCAGCCTCTGAATCTATAACTAGTGTCACAGGAATGGTTGAAACCATAGACAGTAAGAAGAGTCAGTCTTCTAGAACTTAAGTCGTCATTGTGCCTTTTGTATTTAATTATGATGCAATTTCTGTAATTCATCGACAATAAGAAGGACCAAGGGATACAGTAAACCTGAAGTGATGCATCGGAATCTACAACTAGTGTCACAGGAATGGTTCAAAACGTAGACAGTAAGAAGAGTCAGTCTTCTTGTACTTAAGTCGGCATTGTGCATTTTGTATTTAAGTCCGATGCAATTTCTGTGTTTTATCGTCAATAAGAAGGTCCGAGGGATACAGTAAACCTAATGTGAAGCATCGTAATCTATAACTAGTGCCGCAGGAATGGTTCAAAGCATAGACAGTAAGAAGAGTCAGTTTTCTTGTACTTTAGTCGGCATTGTGCCATCTGTATATAATTCCGAAGCAATTTCTTGTTTCATCGTCAATAAGAAGGTCACAGGGGTACAGTAAACCTGAGGTGAAGCATCGGAATCTATAACTAGTGCCACAGGAATGGTTCAAAACACAGGCAGTAAGAAGAGTCAGTTTTCTTGTACTTAAGTCGGCATTGTGCCATCTGTTTATAATTCCGAAGCAATTTCTTGTTTCATCGTCAAAAAGAAGGTCACAGGGATACGGTAAACCTGAAGTGAAGCATCGGAATCTATAACTAGTGTCACAGGAATGGTTCAAAACATAGGCAGTAAGAAGAGCCAGTCTTCTTGTACTTGAGTCAGCATTGTGCCTTTTGTATTTTATTCCGATGAAAGTTCGGTCTGTGATCGTCACTAAGAAGGTCAGAGGGATACAGTAAACCTAAAGTGAAGCATCGGAATCTATAACTAGTGTCACAGGAATGGTTCAAAACATAGACAGTAAGAAGAGTCAGTTTTCTTGTACTTAAGTCTGCATTGTGGCTTTTGTATTTAGTTAAGATGCAATTTCTGTGATCCATCGTCAATAAGGGGGTCAGAGAGATACAAAAACCTGAAGTGAAGCATCGCAATCTAAAACTAGAGTCACAGGAATGGTTCAAAACGTAGACAGTAGGAAGAGTAAGTCTTCTTGAACTTAAGTCGGGTTTGTGCCTTTTGTATTTAATTCCGATGCAATTTCTGTGTTTCATCGTCAATAAGGTGGTCAGAGGGATACAGTAAAACTGAAGTGAAGCAACGGAATCTGTAACTAGTGTCACAGGAATGGTTCAAATCATAGACAGTTAGAAGAGTGAGTCTTCTTGTACCTAAGTCGGCATTGTGCCTTTTGTATATAATTCCGATGCAATTTCTGTGTTTCATCGTCAATAAGAAGGTCAGCTGGATACAGTAAACCTGAAGTGAAGCATCGGAATCTATAACTAGTGTCACAGGAATGGTTCAAAGCATAGGCAGTAAGAAGAGCCAGTCTTCTTGTACTTGAGTCGGCATTGTGCCTTTTGCATTTAATTCCGATAAAATTTCTGTGTTTGATCGTCAATAAGAAGGTCAGAGGGATACAGAAAACCTCAAGTGAAGCATCGGAATCTATAACTAGTGCCACAGGAATGATTCAAATCATAGACAATAAGAAGAGTCAGTCTTCTTGTACTTAAGTCGGCATTGTGCTTCTGTATTTAGTTAAGATGCAATTTTTGTGTTTCATCGTCAATAAGGAGGTCAGAGGCATACAGTAAACCTGTAGTGAAGTATCGGAATCTAAAACTAGTGCCACAGGGATGGTTCAAAACATAGGCAGTAGGAAGAGTCAGTCTTCTTGTACTTCAGTCTGCATTGTGCCTTTTGTATTTAATTCCGATGCAATTTCTGTGTATCATCGTCAATAAGAAGGTCAGAGGGATACAGTTAAACTGAAGTGAAGCATCGGAATCTATAACTAGTGTCACAGGAATGGTTCAAAACATAGACAGGAAAAAGAGAGAGTTTTCTTGTACTTAAGTCGGTCTTTTGCATTTTCTATTTAATTCCGATGCAATTTCTGTACTTCATCATCAATAAGAAGGTCAGCTGGATACAGTATACCTGAAGTGCAGCATCTGAATCTATAACTAGTGTCACAGGAATGGTTCGAACCATAGACAGTAAGAAGAGTCAGTCTCCTTGTACTTAAGTCTTCATTGTGCCTTTTGTATTTAGTTAAGATGCAATTTCTGTGTTTCATCGTCAATAAGGAGGTCAGAGAGATACAGTAAACCTGAAGTGAAGCATCAGCATCTAAAACTAGTGTCACTGGAATGGTTCAAAACTTAGACAGTAAGAAGAGTCAGTTTTCTTGTACTTAAGTCGGCATTGTGCCATCTGTATATAATTCCGAAGCAATTTCTTTTTTCATCGTCAATAAGAAGGTCACAGGGATACAGTAAACCTGAGGTGAAGCATCGGAATCTATAACTAGTGCCACAGGAATGGTTCAAAACATAGACAGTAAGAAGAGTCAGTTTTCTTGTACTTAAGTCGGCATTGTGCCATCTGTTTATAATTCCGAAGCAATTTCTTGTTTCATCGTCAATAAAAAGGTCACAGGGATACAGTAAACCTGAAGTGAAGCATCGGAATCTATAACTAGGGTCACAGGAATGGTTTAAAACATAGGCAGTAAGAAGAACCAGTCTTCTTGTACTTGAGTCGGCATTGTGCCTTTTGTATTTTATTCCAATGAAAGTTCGGTGTGTGATCGTCACTAAGAAGGTCAGGGGGATACAGTAAACCTGAAGTGAAGCATCGGAATCTATAACTAGTGTCACAGGAATGGTTCAAAACATAGACAGTAAGAAGAGTCAGTCTTCTTGTACTTAAGTCTGCCTTGTGGCTTTTGTATTTAGTTAAGATGCAATTTCTGTGTTCCATCGTCAATAAGGAGGTCAGAGAGATACAAAAACCTGAAGTGAAGCATCTCAATCTAAAACTAGAGTCACAGGAATTGTACAAAACGTAGACAGTAGGAAGAGTCAGTCTTCTTGAACTTAAGTCGTGATTGTGCCATTTGTATTTAATTCCGATGCAATTTCTGTGTTTCATCTTCAATAAGATGGTCAGAGGGATACAGTAAAACTGAAGTGAAGCATCGGAATCTATAACTAATGTCACAGGAATGGTTCAAATCATAGGCAGTAAGAAGAGTCAGTCTTCTTGTACCTAAGTCGGCATTGTGCCTTTTGTATATAATTCCGATGCAATTTCTGTGTTTCATCGTCAATAAGAAAGTCAGCTGGATACAGTAAACCTGAAGTGAAGCGTCGGAATCTATAACTAGTGTCACAGGAATGGTTGAAAACATAGGCAGTAAGAAGTGCCAATCTTCTTGTACTTGAGTCGGCATTGTGCTTTTTGCATATAATTCCGATGAAATTTCTGTATTTGATCGTCAATAAGAAGGTCAGAGGGATACAGAAAACCTCAAGTGAAGCATCGGAATCTATTACTAGTGCCACAGGAATGATTCTAATCATGGACAATAAGAAGAGTCAGTCTTCTTGTACTTAAGTCGGCATTGTGCTTCTGTATTTAGATAAGATGCAATTTCTGTGTTTCATCGTCAATAAGGAGGTCAGAGGCATACAGTAAACCTGTAGTGAAGCATCGGAATCTAAAACTAGTGCCACAGGAATGGTTCAAAACATAGACAGTAGGAAGAGTCAGTCTTCTTGTACATCAGTCTGCATTGTGCCTTTTGTATTTAATTCCGATGCAATTTCTGTGTTTCATCGTCAATAAGAAGGTCAGAGGGATACAGTTAAACTGAAGTGAAGCATCGGAATCTATAACTAGTGTCACAGGAATGGTTCAAAGCATAGACAGGAAAAAGAGAGAGTTTTCTTGTACTTAAGTCGGTCTTTTGCATTTTCTATTTAATTCCGATGCAATTTCAGTACTTCATCATCAATAAGAATTTCAGCTGCATACAGTATACCTGAAGTGCAGCATCTGAATCTATGACTAGTGTCACAGGAATGGTTCAAAGCATAGACAGTAAGAAGAGTCAGTCTCCTTGTACTTAAGTCTGCATTGTGCCTTTTGTAGTTAGTTAAGATGCAATTTCTGTGTTTCATCGTCAATGAGGAGGTCAGAGAAATACAGTAAACCTGAAGTGAAGCATCGGCATCTAAAACTAGTGTCACAGGAATGGTTCAAAACTTAGACAGTAGGAAGAGTCAGTCTTCTTGAACTTAAGTCGGCGTTGTGCCTTTTGTATTTAATTCCGATGCAATTTCTGTGTTTCGTCGTCAATAGGAATGTCCACGGGATACAGTAAACCTGATGTGCAACATCGGAAACTATAACCGGGCTCACAGGAAAGGTTCAAAACATAGACAGCAAGGAGAGCCAGTCTTCTTGAACTTAAGTCGGGATTGTGCCTTTTGTATTTAATTCCGATGAAATTTCTGTGTTTCATCGTTAATAAGATGGTCAGAGGGATACAGTAAAACTGAAGTGAAGCATCGGAATCTATAACTAGTGTCACAGGAATGGTTCAAATCATAGACAGTAAGATGAGTCAGTCTTCTTGTACTTAAGTCGGCATTGTGCTTCTGTATTTAGTTAAGATGCAATTTCTGTGTGTCATCGTCAATAAGGAGGTCAGAGGCATACAGTAAACCTGTAGTGAAGCATTGGAATCTAAAACTCGTGCCACAGGAATGGTTCAAAACATAGACAGTAGGAAGAGTCAGTCTTCTTGTACATCAGTCTGCATTGTGCCTTTTGTATTTAATTCCGATGCAATTTCTGTGTTTCATCGTCAATAAGAAGGTCAGAGGGATACAGTTAAACTGAAGTGAAGCATCGGAATCTATAACTAGTGTCACAGGAATGGTTCAAAACATAGACAGGAAGAAGAGTCAGTCTTCTTGTACTAAAGTCGGCATTGTGCCTTTTGTAATTAACTCCGATGCAATTTCTGTGCTTCATCATCAATAAGAAGGTCAGCTGGATACAGTATACCTGAAGTGCAGCATCTGAATCTATAACTAGTGTCACAGGAGTGGTTCAAACCATAGACAGTGAGAAGAGTCAGTCTCCTTGTACTTAAGTCTGCATTGTGCCTTTTGTATTTTGTTAAGATGCAATTTCTGTGTTTCATCGTCAATAAGGAGGTCAGAGAGATACAGTAAACCTGAAGTGAAGCATCGGAATCTAAAACTAGTGTCACAGGAATGGTTCAAAACTTAGACAGTAGGAAGAGTCAGTCTTCTTGAACTTAAGTCGGCGTTGTGCCTTTTGTATTTAATTCCGGTGCAATTTCTGTGTTTCATCGTCAATAAGAAGGTAAGAGGGTTACAGTAAAGCTGAAGTGAAGCATTGGAATCTGTAATAAGTGTCACAGGAATGGTTCAAAGCCATAGACAGTAAGAGGAGTCAGTCTTCTTGTCCCTAAGTCGGCATTGTGCCTTTTGTATATAATTCCGATGCAATATCTGTGTTTCTTCGTCAATAAGAAGGTCAGCTGGATTCAGTAAACCTGAAGTGAAGCATCGGAATCTATAACTAGTGTCACAGGAATGGTTCAAAACATAGGCAGCAAGAAGAGCCAGTGTTCTTGTACTTGAGTCTGCTTTGTGCCTTTTGTATTTAATTCCGATGATATATCTGTGTTTCATCGTCAATAAGAAGGTCAGAGGGATACAGTAAACCTGAAGTGATGCATCGGAACCTACAACTAGTGTCACAGGAATGGTTCAAAACGTAGACAGTAAGAAGAGTCAGTCTTCTTGTACTTAAGTCGGCATTGTGCGTTTTGTATATAATTCCGATGCAATTTCTGTGTTTCATCGTCTATAAGAAGGTCTGAGGGATACAGTAAACCTGAAGTGAAGCATCGGAATCTATAACTAGTGTCACAGGAATGGTTCAAAACATAGACAGTAAGAAGAGTCAGTTTTCATGTACTTAAATCGGCATTGTGCTTTTGTATTTAATTCCGTTGCAATTTCTGTGTTTCATCGTCAATAAGAAGGTCAGAGGGATACTGTAAACCTGAAGTGAAGCATCAGAATCTATAACTAGTGTTCAGGAATGGTTCAAATCATAGACTGTAAGAAGAGTCAATTTTTATGTACTTAAGTCTGCATTGTGAATATTCTATTTAATTCCGATGCAATTTCTGTGTTTCATCGTCAATAAGGAAGCCAGAGGGATACAGCAAACCTGAAGTGAAGCATAGGAATCTATAGCTAGTGTCACAGGAAAGGTTCAAACATAGACAGTAAGAAGTGTCAGCTTCCTTGAACTTAAGTCGGCATTGTGCCTTTTGTATTTAATTCCGATGCAATTTCTGTGTTTCGTTGTCAATAGGAATGTCCACGGGATACAGTAAACCTGATGTGCAACATCGGAAACTACAACCGGGCTCGCAGGAAAGGTTCAAAACATAGACAGCAAGGAGAGCCAGTCTTCTTGTACTTAAGTCGGCATTGTGCTTCTGTATTTAGTTAAGATGCAATTTTTGTGTTTCATCGTCAATAAGGAGGTCAGAGGCATACAGTAAACCTGTAGTGAAGCATCAGGATCTATAACTAGTGTCACAGGAATGGTTCAAAACACAGACAGTAAGAAGAGTCAGTCTTCTTGTTCTAAAGTCGGCATTGTGCCTTTTGTATTTAACTCCGATGCAATTTCTGTACTTCATCATCAATAAGAAGGTCAGCTGGATACAGTATACCTGAAGTGCAGCATCTGAATCTATAACTAGTGTCACAGGAATGGTTTAAACCATAGACAGTAAGAAGAGTCAGTCTCCTTGTACTTAAGTCTGCATTGTGCCTTTTGTATTTAGTTAAGATGCAATTTCTGTGTTTCATCGTCAATAAGATGGTCAGCTGGATACAGTAAACCTGAAGTGAAGCATCGGAATCTAAAACTAGTGTCACAGGAATGGTTCAAATCATAGACAGTAAGAAGAGTCAATTTTTTTGTACTTTAGTCGGCATTGTGCCATCTGTATATAATTCCGAAGCAATTTCTTGTTTCATCGTCAATAAGAAGGTCACAGGGATACAGTAAACCTGAGGTGAAGCATCGGAATCTATAACTAGTGCCACAGGAATGGTTCAAAACATAGGCAGTAAGATGACTCAGTTTTCTTGTACTTAAGTCGGCATTGTGCAATCTGTATTTAATTCCGAAGCAATTTCTTGTTTCATCGTCAATAAGAAGGTCACAGGGATACGGTAAATCTGAAGTGAAGCATCGGAATCTATAACTAGTGTCACTGGAATGGTTCAAAACATAGACAGTAAGAAGAGTCAGTCTTCTTGTAAATCAGTCTGCATTGTGCCTTTTGTATTTAATTCCGATGCAATTTCTGTGTTTCATCGTCAATAAGAAGGTAAGAGGGATACAGTAAAACTGAAGTGAAGCATTGGAATCTGTAATAAGTGTCACAGGAATGGTTCAAAGACATAGACAGTAAGAGGAGTCAGTCTTCTTGTCCCTAAGTCGGCATTGTGCCTTTTGTATATAATTCCGATGCAATATCTGTGTTTCATCGTCAATAAGAAGGTCAGCTGGATTCAGTAAACCTGAAGTGAAGCATCGGAATCTATAACTAGTGTCACAGGAATGGTTCAAAACATTGGCAGTAAGAAGAGCCAGTCTTCTTGTACTTGAGTCTGCTTTGTGCCTTTTGTATTTAATTCCGATGATATATCTGTGTTTCATCGTCAATAAGAAGGTCAGAGGGATACAGTAAACCTGAAGTGATGCATCGGAACCTACAACTAGTGTCACAGGAATGGTTCAAATCGTAGACAGTAAGAAGAGTCAGTCTTCTTGTACTTAAGTCGGCATTGTGCGTTTTGTATATAATTCCGATGCAATTTCTGTGTTTCATCGTCTATAAGAAGGTCTGAGGGATGCAGTAAACCTGAAGTGAAGCATCGGAATCTATAACTAGTGTCACAGGAATTGTTCAAAACATAGACAGCAAGGAGAGCCAGTCTTCTTGTACTTGAGTCGGCATTGTGCATTTTGTATTTAATTCCGATGCAATTTCTGTGTTTCATCGTCAAAAAGAAGGTCAGACGGATACAGTAAACCGGAAGCGAAGCATCGGAATCTGTAACTTGTGTCACAGGAATGGTTCAAAACATAGACAGTAAGAAGAGTCAGTTTTCTTGTACTTAAGTCGGCATTGTGCATTTTGTATTTAATTCCGATGCAATTTCGGTGTTTCATCGTCAATAAGAAGGTCCACGGGATACAGTAAACCTGAAGTGAAGCATCGGAATCTATAACTAGTGTCACAAGAATAATTCAAAGCATAGGCAGTAAGAAGAGCCAGTCTTCTTGTACTTGAGTCGGCATTGTGCCTTTTGCATTTAATTCCGATGAAATTTCTGTGTTTGATCGTCAATAAGAAGGTCAGAGGGATACAGAAAACCTCAAGTGAAGCATCGGAATCTGTAACTAGTGCCACAGGAATGATTCAAATCATAGACAATAAGAAGGGTCAGTCTACTTGTACTTAAGTCGGCATTGTGCTTCTGTATTTAGTTAAGATGCAATTTTTGTGTTTCATCGTCAATAAGGAGGTCAGAGGCATACAGTAAACCTGTAGTGAAGTATCGGAATCTAAAACTAGTGCCACAGGAATGGTTCAAAACATAGGCAGTAGGAAGAGTCAGTCTTCTTGTACTTCAGTCTGCATTGTGCCTTTTGTATTTTATTCCGATGCAATTTCTGTGTTTCATCGTCAATAAGAAGGTCAGAGGGATACAGTTAAACTGAAGTGAAGCATCGGAATCTATAACTAGTGTCACAGGAATGGTTCAAAACATAGACAGTAAGAAGAGTCAGTCTTCTTGTACTAAAGTCGCCATTGTGCCTTTTGTATTTAACTCCGATGCAATTTCTGTACTTCATCATCAATAAGAAGGTCAGCTGGATACAGTATACCTGAAGTGCAGCATCTGAATCTATAACTAGTGTCACAGGAATGGTTCAAACCATTGACAGTAAGAAGAGTCAGTCTCCTTGTACTTAAGTCTGCATTGTGCCTTTTGTATTTAGTTAAGATGCAATTTCTGTGTTTCATCGTCAATAAGGAGGTCAGAGAGATACAGTAAACCTGAAGTGAAGCATCGGAATCTAAAACTAGTGTCACAGGAATGGTTCTAATCATAGACAGTAAGAAGAGTCAATTTTTTTGTACTTAAGTCGGCATTGTGAATATTTTATTTAATTCCGATGCAATTTCTGTGTTTCATCGTCAATAAGGAAGCCAGAGGGATACAGTAAACCTGAAGTGAAGCATCGGAATCTATAACTAGTGTCACAGGAATGGTTCAAAACATAGACAGTATGAAGAGTCAGTTTTCTTGTACTTAAGTCGGCATTGTGAATTTTGTATTTAATTCCGATGCAATTTCTGTGTTTCATCGTCAAAAAGGAGGTCCGAGGGATACATTAAACCTGAAGTGAAGCATCGGAATCTAAAATAAGTGTCACAGGAATGGCTCTAAACATAGACAGTAGGAAGAGGCAAACTTCTTGTACTTCAGTCGGCATTGCGCTTTTTGTATTTAATTCCGATGCATTTTCTGTGTTTCATCGTCAATAAGAAGGTCAGAGGGATACAGTAAAACCGAAGTGAAGCATCGGAATCAATTACTAGTGTCACAGGAATGGTTCAAAACATAGACATTAGGAAGAGTTAGTCTTCTTGTACTATAGTCGGCATTGTGCCTTTTGTATTTAATTCCGATGCAATTTCTGTGCTTCATCATCAATAAGAAGGTCAGCTGGATACAGTATACCTGAAGTGCAGCCTCTGAATCTATAACTACTGTCACAGGAATGGTTGAAACCATAGACAGTAAGAGGAGTCAGTCTTCTCGAACTTAAGTCGGCATTGTGCCTTTTGTATTTAATTATGATGCAATTTCTGTAATTCATCGACAATAAGAAGGTCCAAGGGATACAGTAAACCTGAAGTGATGCATCGGAATCTACAACTAGTGTCACAGGAATGGTTCAAAACGTAGACAGTAAGAAGAGTCAGTCTTCTTGTACTTAAGTCGGCATTGTGCATTTTGTATTTAAGTCCGATGCAATTTCAGTGTTTTATCGTCAATAACAATGTCCGAGGGATACAGTAAACCTAATGTGAAGCATCGTAATCTATAACTAGTGCCGCAGGAATGGTTCAAAACATAGACAGTAAGAAGAGTCAGTTTTCTTGTACTTTAGTCGGCATTGTGCCATCTGTATATAATTCCGAAGCAATTTCTTGTTTCATCGTCAATAAGAAGGTCACAGGGATACAGTAAACCTGAGGTGAAGCATCGGAATCTATAACTAGTGCCACAGGAATGGTTCAAAACATAGGCAGTAAGAAGAGTCAGTTTTCTTGTACTTAAGTCGGCATTGTGCCATCTGTTTATAATTCCGAAGCAATTTCTTGATTCATCGTCTATTAAGAAGGTCACAGGGATACGGTAAACCTGAAGTGAAGCATCGGATCTATAACTAGTGTCACAGGAATGGTTCAAAACATAGGCAGTAAGAAGAGCCAGTCTTCTTGTACTTGAGTCAGCATTGTGCCTTTTGTATTTTACTCCGATGAAAGTTCGGTCTGTGATCGTCACTAAGAAGGTCAGAGGGATACAGTAAACCTAAAGTGAAGCATCGGAATCTATAACTAGTGTCACAAGAATGGTTCAAAACATAGACAGTAAGAAGAGTCAGTCTTCTTGTACTTAAGTCTGCATTGTGGCTTTTGTATTTAGTTAAGATGCAATTTCTGTGATCCATCGTCAATAAGGGGGTCAGAGAGATACAAAAACCTGAAGTGAAGCATCGCAATCTAAAACTAGAGTCACAGGAATGGTTCAAAACGTAGACAGTAGGAAGAGTAAGTCTTCTTGAACTTAAGTCGGGTTTGTGCCTTTTGTATTTAATTCCGATGCAATTTCTGTGTTTCATCGTCAATAAGAAGGTCAGCTGGATACAGTAAAACTGAAGTGAAGCATCGGAATCTATAACTAGTGTCACAGCAATGGTTCAAAGCGTAGGCAGTAAGAAGAGCCAGTCTTCTTGTACTTGAGTCGGCATTGTGCCTTTTGCATTTAATTCCGATAAAATTTCTGTGTTTGATCGTCAATAAGAAGGTCAGAGGGATACAGAAAACCTCAAGTGAAGCATCGGAATCTATAACTAGTGCCACAGGAATGATTCAAATCATAGACAATAAGAAGAGTCAGTCTTCTTGTACTTAAGTCGGCATTGTGTTTCTGTATTTAGTTAAGATGCAATTTTTGTGTTTCATCGTCAATAAGGAGGTCAGAGGCATACAGTAAACCTGTAGTGAAGTATCGGAATCTAAAACTAGTGCCACAGGAATGGTTCAAAACATAGGCAGTATGAAGAGTCAGTCTTCTTGTACTTCAGTCTGCATTGTGCCTTTTGTTTTTAATTCCGGTGCAATTTCTGTGTTTCATCGTTAATAAGAAGGTCAGAGGGATACAGTTAAACTGAAGTGAAGCATCGGAATCTATAACTAGTGTCACAGGAATGGTTCAAAACATAGACAGGAAAAAGAGAGAGTTTTCTTGTACTTAAGTCGGTCTTTTGCATTTTCTATTTAATTCCGATGCAATTGCTGTACTTCATCATCATGGATACAGTATACCTGAAGTGCAGCATCTGAATCTATAACTAGTGTCACAGGAATGGTTCAAACCATAGACAGTAAGAAGAGTCAGTCTCCTTGTACATAAGTCTGCATTGTGCCTTTTGTATTTAGTTAAGATGCAATTTCTGTGTTTCATCGTCAATAAGGAGGTCAGAGAGATACAGTAAACCTGAAGTGAAGCATCGGCATCTAAAACTAGTGTCACTGGAATGGTTCAAAACTTAGACAGTAAGATGAGTCAGTTTTCTTGTACTTAAGTCTGCATTGTGCCATCTGTTTATAATTCCGAAGCAATTTCTTGTTTCATCGTCAATAAGAAGGTCACAGGGATACAGTAAACCTGAAGTGAAGCATCGGAATCTATAACTAGTGTCACAGGAATGGTTCAAAACATAGGCAGTAAGAAGAACCAGTCTTCTTGTACTTGAGTCGGCATTGTGCCTTTTGTATTTTATTCCAATGAAAGTTCGGTGTGTGATCGTCACTAAGAAGGTCAGGGGGATACAGTAAACCTGAAGTGAAGCATCGGAATCTATAACTAGTGTCACAGGAATGGTTCAAAACATAGACAGTAAGAAGAGTCAGTCTTCTTGTACTTAAGTCTGCATTGTGGCTTTTGTATTTAGTTAAGATGCAATTTCTGTGTTCCATCGTCAATAAGGAGGACAGAGAGATACAAAAACCTGAAGTGAAGCATCGCAATCTAAAACTAGAGTCACAGGAATTGTTCACAACGTAGACAGTAGGAAGAGTCAGTCTTCTTGAACTTAAGTCGGGATTGTGCCTTTTGTATTTAATTCCGATGCAATTTCTGTGTTTCATCGTCAATAAGAAGGTCAGCTGGATACAGTAAAACTGAAGTGAAGCATCGGAATCTATAACTAGTGTCACAGGAATGGTTCAAAGCGTAGGCAGTAAGAAGAGCCAGTCTTCTTGTACTTGAGTCGGCATTGTGCCTTTTGCATTTAATTCCGATAAAATTTCTGTGTTTGATCGTCAATAAGAAGGTCAGAGGGATACAGAAAACCTCAAGTGAAGCATCGGAATCTATAACTAGTGCCACAGGAATGATTCAAATCATAGACAATAAGAAGAGTCAGTCTTCTTGTACTTAAGTCGGCATTGTGCTTCTGTATTTAGTTAAGATGCAATTTTTGTGTTTCATCGTCAATAAGGAGGTCAGAGGCATACAGTAAACCTGTAGTGAAGTATCGGAATCTAAAACTAGTGCCACAGGAATGGTTCAAAACATAGGCAGTAGGAAGAGTCAGTCTTCTTGTACTTCAGTCTGCATTGTGCCTTTTGTTTTTAATTCCGATGCAATTTCTGTGTTTCATCGTTAATAAGAAGGTCAGAGGGATACAGTTAAACTGAAGTGAAGCATCGGAATCTATAACTATTGTCACAGGAATGGTTCAAAACATAGACAGGAAAAAGAGAGAGTTTTCTTGTACTTAAGTCGGTCTTTTGCATTTTCTATTTAATTCCGATGCAATTGCTGTACTTCATCATCATGGATACAGTATACCTGAAGTGCAGCATCTGAATCTATAACTAGTGTCACAGGAATGGTTCAAACCATAGACAGTAAGAAGAGTCAGTCTCCTTGTACATAAGTCTGCATTGTGCCTTTTGTATTTAGTTAAGATGCAATTTCTGTGTTTCATCGTCAATAAGGAGGTCAGAGAGATACAGTAAACCTGAAGTGAAGCATCGGCATCTAAAACTAGTGTCACTGGAATGGTTCAAAACTTAGACAGTAAGATGAGTCAGTTTTCTTGTACTTAAGTCTGCATTGTGCCATCTGTTTATAATTCCGAAGCAATTTCTTGTTTCATCGTCAATAAAAAGGTCACAGGGATACAGTAAACCTGAAGTGAAGCATCGGAATCTATAACTAGTGTCACAGGAATGGTTCAAAACATAGGCAGTAAGAAGAACCAGTCTTCTTGTACTTGAGTCGGCATTGTGCCTTTTGTATTTTATTCCAATGAAAGTTCGGTGTGTGATCGTCACTAAGAAGGTCAGGGGGATACAGTAAACCTGAAGTGAAGCATCGGAATCTATAACTAGTGTCACAGGAATGGTTCAAAACATAGACAGTAAGAAGAGTCAGTCTTCTTGTACTTAAGTCTGCATTGTGGCTTTTGTATTTAGTTAAGATGCAATTTCTGTGTTCCATCGTCAATAAGGAGGACAGAGAGATACAAAAACCTGAAGTGAAGCATCGCAATCTAAAACTAGAGTCACAGGAATTGTTCACAACGTAGACAGTAGGAAGAGTCAGTCTTCTTGAACTTAAGTCGGGATTGTGCCTTTTGTATTTAATTCCGATGCAATTTCTGTGTTTCATCGTCAATAAGATGGTCAGAGGGATACAGTAAAACTGAAGTGAAGCATCGGAATCTATTACTAGTGTCACAGGAATGGTTCAAATCATAGGCAGTAAGAAGAGTCAGTCTTCTTGTACCTAAGTCGGCATTGTGCCTTTTGTATATAATTCCGATGCAATTTCTGTGTTTCATCGTCAATAAGAAAGTCAGCTGGATACAGTAAACCTGAAGTGAAGCGTCGGAATCTATAACTAGTGTCACAGGAATGGTTGAAACATAGGCAGTAAGAAGTGCCAGTCTTCTTGTACTTGAGTCGGCATTGTGCTTTTTGCATTTAATTCCGATGAAATTTCTGTGTTTGATCGTCAATAAGAAGGTCAGAGGGATACAGAAAACCTCAAGTGAAGCATCGAAATCTATAACTAGTGCCACAGGAATGATTCAAATCATGGACAATAAGAAGAGTCAGTCTTCTTGTACTTAATTCGGCATTGTGCTTCTGTATTTAGATAAGATGCAATTTCTGTGTTTCATCGTCAATAAGGAGGTCAGAGGCATACAGTAAACCGGTAGTGAAGCATCGGAATCTAAAACTAGTGCCACAGGAATGGTTCAAAACATAGACAGTAGGAAGAGTCAGTCTTCTTGTACTTCAGTCTGCATTGTGCCTTTTGTATTTAATTCCGATGCTATTTCTGTGTTTCATCGTCAATAAGAAGGTCAGAGGGATACAGTTAAACTGAAGTGAAGCATCGGAATCTATAACTAGTGTCACAGGAATGGTTCAAAACATAGACAGGAAAAAGAGAGAGTTTTCTTGTACTTAGGTCGGCCTATTGCATTTTCTATTTAATTCCGATGCAATTTCTGTACTTCATCATCAATAAGAATTTCAGCTGGATACAGTATACCTGAAGTGCAGCATCTGAATCTTTAACTAGTGTCACAGGAATGGTTCAAACCATAGACAGTAAGAAGAGTCAGTCTCCTTGTACTTAAGTCTGCATTGTGCCTTTTGTAGTTAGTTAAGATGCAATTTCTGTGTTTCATCGTCAATAAGGATGTCAGAGAGATACAGTAAACCTGAAGTGAAGCACCGGCAGCTAAAACTAGTGTCACAGGAATGGTTCAAAACTTAGACAGTAGGAAGAGTCAGCCTTCTTGAACTTAAGTCGGCGTTGTGCCTTTTGTATTTAATCCCGATGCAATTTCTGTGTTTCGTCGTCAATAGGAATGTCCACTGGATACAGTAAACCTGATGTGCAACATCGGAAACTACAACCGGGCTCACAGGAAAGGTTCAAAACATAGACAGCAAGGAGATCCAGTCTTCTTGAACTTAAGTCGGGATTGTGCCTTTTGTATTTAATTCCGATGCAATTTCTGTGTTTCATCGTTAATAAGATGGTCAGAGAGATACAGTAAACCTGTAGTGAAGCATTGGAATCTAAAACTCGTGCCACAGGAATGGTTCAAAACATAGACAGTAGGAAGAGTCAGTCTTCTTGTACATCAGTCTGCATTGTGCCATTTGTATTTAATTCCGATGCAATTTCTGTGTTTCATCGTCAATAAGAAGGTCAGAGGGATACAGTTAAACTGAAGTGAAGCATCGGAATCTATAACTAGTGTCACAGGAATGGTTCAAAACATAGACAGAAAAAAGAGTCAGTCTTCTTGTACTAAAGTCGGCATTGTGCCTTTTGTAATTAACTCCGATGCAATTTCTGTGCTTCATCATCAATAAGAAGGTCAGCTGGATACAGTATACCTGAAGTGCAGCATCTGAATCTATAACTAGTGTCACAGGAATGGTTCAAACCATAGACAGTGAGAAGAGTCACTCTCCTTGTACTTAAGTCTGCATTGTTCCTTTTGTATTTTGTTAAGATGCAATTTCTGTGTTTCATCGTCAATAAGGAAGTCAGAAAGATACAGTTAACCTGAAGTGAAGCATCGGAGTCTAAAACTAGTGTCACAGGAATGATTCAAATCTTAGACAGTAGGAAGAGTCAGTCTTCTTGAACTTAAGTCGGCGTTGTGCCTTTTGTATTTAATTCCGATGCAATTTCTGTGTTTCATCGTCAATAAGAAGGTAAGAGGGATACAGTAAAGCTGAAGTGAAGCATTGGAATCTGTAATAAGTGTCACAGGAATGGTTCAAAGACATAGACAGTAAGAGGAGTCAGTCTTCTTGCCCCTAAGTCGGCATTGTGCCTTTTGTATATAATACCGATGCTATATCTGTGTTTCATCGTCAATTAGAAGGTCAGCTGGATTCAATAAACCTGAAGTGAAGCATCGGAATCTATAACTAGTGTCACAGGAATGGTTCAAAACATAGGCAGTAAGAAGAGCCAGTCTTCTTGTACTTGAGTCTGCTTTGTGCCTTTTGTATTTAATTCCGATGACATATCTGTGTTTCATCGTCAATAAGATGGTCAGAGGGATACAGTAAACCTGAAGTGATGCATCGGAACCTACAACTAGTGTCACAGGAATGGTTAAAAACGTAGACAATAAGAAGAGTCAGTCTTCTTGTACTTAAGTCGGCATTGTGCGTTTTGTATATAATTCCGATGCAATTTCTGTGTTTCATCGTCTATAAGAAGGTCTGAGGGATACAGTAAACCTGAAGTGAAGCATCGGAATCTATAACTAGTGTCACAGGAATGGTTCAAAACATAGACAGTAAGAAGAGTCAGTTATCTTGTACTTAAATCGGCATTGTGCTTTTGTATTTAATTCCGTTGCAATTTCTGTGTTTCATCGTCAATAAGAAGGTCAGAGGGATACAGTAAACCTGAAGTGAAGCATCGGAATCTATAACTAGTGTTCAGGAATGGTTCAAATCATAGACAGTAAGAAGAGTCAATTTTTATGTACTTAAGTCGGCATTGTGAATATTCTATTTAATTCCGATGCAATTACTGTGTTTCATCGTCAATAAGGAAGCCAGAGGGATACAGCGAACCTGAAGTGAAGCATAGGAATCTATAGCTAGTGTCACAGGAAAGGTTCAAACATAGACAGTAAGAAGTGTCTGTTTCATTGAACTTAAGTCGGCATTGTGCCTTTTGTATTTAATTCCGATGCAATTTCTGTGTTTCGTCGTCAATAGGAATGTCCACGGGATACAGTAAACCTGATGTGCAACATCGGAAACTACAACCGGGCTCACAGGAAAGGTTCAAAACATAGACAGCAAGGAGAGCCAGTCTTCTTGTACTTGAGTCGCCATTGTGCATTTTGTATTTAATTCCGATGCAATTTCTGTGTTTCATCGTCAATAAGAAGGTCAGACGGATACAGTAAACCGGAAGCGAAGCATCGTAATCTATAACTAGTGCCGCAGGAATGGTTCAAAACATAGACAGTAAGAAGAGTCAGTTTTCTTGTACTTTAGTCGGCATTGTGCCATCTGTATATAATTCCGAAGCAATTTCTTGTTTCATCGTCAATAAGAAGGTCACAGGGATACAGTAAACCTGAGGTGAAGCATCGGAATCTATAACTAGTGCTACAGGAATGGTTCAAAACATAGGCAGTAAGAAGAGTCAGTTTTCTTGTACTTAAGTCGGCATTGTGCCATCTGTTTATAATTCCGAAGCAATTTCTTGTTTCATCGTCAATAAGAAGGTCACAGGGATACGGTAAACCTGAAGTGAAGCATCGGAATCTATAACTAGTGTCACAGGAATGGTTCAAAACATAGGCAGTAAGAAGAACCAGTCTTCTTGTACTTGAGTCAGCATTGTGCCTTTTGTATTTTATTCCGATGAAAGTTCGGTCTGTGATCGTCACTAAGAAGGTTAGAGGGATACAGTAAACCTAAAGTGAAGCATCGGAATCTGTAACTAGTGTCACAGGAATGGTTCAAAACATAGACAGTAAGAAGAGTCAGTCTTCTTGTACTTAAGTCTGCATTGTCGCTTTTGTATTTAGTTAAGATGCAATTTCTGTGATCCATCGTCAATAAGGGGGTCAGAGAGATACAAAAACCTGAAGTGAAGCATCGCAATCTAAAACTAGAGTCACAGGAATGGTTCAAAACGTAGACAGTAGGAAGAGTAAGTCTTCTTGAACTTAAGTCTGGATTGTGCCTTTTGTATTTAATTCCGATGCAATTTCTGTGTTTCATCGTCAATAAGATGGTCAGAGCGATACAGAAAACCTCAAGAGAAGCATCGGAATCTATAACAAGTGTCACAGGAATGGTTCAAAACATAGGCAGTAGGAAGAGCCAGTCTTCTTGTACTTGAGTCGGCATTGTGCCTTTTGCATATAATTCCGATGAAATTTCTGTGTTTGATCGTCAATAAGAAGGTCAGAGGTATACAGAAAACCTCAAGAGAAGCATCGGAATCTATAACTACTGCCACAGGAATGATTCAAATCATAGACAATAAGAAGAGTCAGTCTTCTTGTACTTAAGTCGGCATTGTGCTTCTGTATTTAGTTAAGATGCAATTTTTGTGTTTCATCGTCAATAAGGAGGTCAGAGGCATACTGTAAACCTGTAGTGAAGTATCGGAATCTAAAACTAGTGCCACAGGAATGCTTTAAAACATAGGCAGTAGGAAGAGTCAGTCTTCTTGTACTTCAGTCTGCATTGTGCCTTTTGTATTTAATTCCGATGCAATTTCTGTGTTTCATCGTCAATAAGAAGGTCAGAGGGATACAGTTAAACTGAAGTGAAGCATCGGAATCTATAACTAGTGTCACAGGAATGGTTCAAAACATAGACAGTATGAAGAGTCAGTCTTCTTGTACTAAAGTCGGCATTGTGCCTTTTGTATTTAACTCCGATGCAATTTCTGTACTTCATCATCAATAAGAAGGTCAGCTGGATACAGTATACCTGAAGTGCAGCATCTGAATCTATAACTAGTGTCACAGGAATGGTTCAAACCATAGACAGTAAGAAGAGTCAGTCTCCTTGTACTTAGGTCTGCATTGTGCCTTTTGTATTTAGTTAAGATGCAATTTCTGTGTTTCATCGTCAATAAGGAGGTCAGAGAGATACAGTAAACCTGAAGTGAAGCATCGGAATCAAAAACTATTGTCACAGGAATGGTTCAAATCATAGACAGTAAGAAGAGTCAATTTTTTTGTACTTAAGTCGGCATTGTGAATATTCTATTTAATTCCGATGCAATTTCTGTGTTTCATCGTCAATAAGAAAGCCAGAGGGATACAGTAAACCTGAAGTGAAGCATCGGAATCTATAACTAGTGTCACAGGAATGGTTCAAAACATAGACAGTATGAAGAGTCAGTTTTCTTGTACTTAAGTCGGCGTTGTGCCTTTTGTATTTAATTCCGATGCAATTTCTGTGTTTCATCGTCAAAAAGGAGGTCCGAGGGATACATTAAACCTGAAGTGAAGCATCGGAATCTAAAATAAGTGTCACAGGAATGGTTCTAAACATAGACAGTAGGAAGAGGCAGTCTTCTTGTACTTCAGTCGGCATTGTGCTTTTTGTATTTAATTCCGATGCAATTTCTGTGTTTCATCGTCAATAAGAAGGTCAGAGGGATACAGTAAAACCGAAGTGAAGCATCGGAATCAATTACTAGTGTCACAGGAATGGTTCAAAACATAGACATTAGCATGAGTCAGTCTTCTTGTACTAATGTCGGCATTGTGCCTTTTGTATTTAATTCCGATGCAATTTCTGTGCTTCATCATCAATAAGAAGGTCAGCTGGATACAGTATACCTGAAGTGCAGCCTCTGAATCTATAACTAGTGTCACAGGAATGGTTCAAACCAAAGACAGTAAGAAGAGTCAGTCTTCTTGAACTTAAGTCGGCATTGTGCCTTTTGTATTTAATTATGATGCAATTTCTGTAATTCATCGACAATAAGAAGGTCCAAGGGATACAGCAAAACCTGAAGTGATGCATCGGAATCTACAACTAGTGTCACAGGAATGGTTCAAAACGTAGACAGTAAGAAGAGTCAGTCTTCTTGTACTTAAGTCGGCATTGTGCGTTTTGTATATTATTCCGATGCAATTTCTGTGTTTCATCGTTTATAAGAAGGTCAGAGGGATACAGTAAACCTGAAGTGAAGCATCGGAATCTATAACTAGTGTCACGGGAATGGTTCAAAACATAGACAGTAAGAAGAGTCAGTTTTCTTGTACTTAAGTCGGCATTGTGCCTTTTGTATTTAATTCCGATGCAATTTCTGTGTTTCATCGTCAATAAGAAGGTCAGAGGGATACAGTAAACCTGAAGTGAAGCATCGGAATCTATAACTAGTGTCACAGGAATGGTTCAAAACATAGACAGTAAGAAGAGTCTATTTTTTTGTACTTAAGTCGGCATTGTGAATATTCTATTTAATTCCGATGCAATTTCTGTGTTTCATCGTCAATAAGGAAGCCAGAGGGATACAGTAAACCTGAAGTGAAGCATCGGAATCAATAGCTAGTGTCACAGGAAAGGTTCAAACATAGACAGTAAGAAGTGTCAGTTTCCTTGAACTTAAGTCGGCATTGTGCCTTTTGTATTCAATTCCGATGCAATTTCTGTGTTTCGTCGTCAATAGGAGTGTCCACGGTATACAGTAAACCTCATGTGCAACATCGGAAACTACAACCGGGCTCACAGGAATGGTTCAAAACATAGACACTAAGAAGGGTCACTTTTCTTGTACTTAAGTCGGCATTGTGCTTTTTCTATTTAATTCCGATGCAAGTTCTGTGTTTCATCGTCATTAAGAAGGTCAGAGGGATACAGTAAACATGAAGTGAAGCATCGGAATCTATAACTAGTGTCACAGGAATGGTTCAAAACATAGACAGTAAGAAGTGTCGGTTTTCTTGTACTTAAGTCGGCATTGTGCTTTTTGTATTCAATTCCGATGAAATTTCTGCTTTTCGTCGTCAATAAGAAGGTTCACGGGATACAGTAAACCCGAAGTGAAGCATCGGAATCTACAACCGGTCTCACAGGAAAGGTTCAAAACATAGACAGTAAGAAGAGATAGTCTTCTTGCACTTGAGTCGGCATTGTGCCTTTTGTATTTAATTCCGATGCAATTTCTGTGTTTCATCGTCCATCAGAAGGTCAGAGGGATACAGTAAACCTGAAGTTAAGCATCGGAATCTATAACTAGTGTCACAGGAATGGTTCAAATCATAGACAGAAAGAAGAGTCCGTTTTCTTGTAATTAAGTCGGCATTGGGCCTTTTGAGTTTAATTCCGATGCACATTCTGTGTTTCATCGTCAATAAGATGGTCAGAGGGATACGGTAAACCTGAAGTGAAGCATCGTAATCTATAACTAGTGTCACAGGAATGGTTCAAATCATAGACAGTAAGAAGAGTCCGTTTTCTTGTACTTAAGTCGGCATTGTGGCTTTTGTATTTAATCCCGATGCAATATCTATATTTCACCATCAATAAGAAAGTCAGAGGGATACATTAAACCTGAAGTGAATCATCGGAATCTAAAACCGGTCTCACAGGAAAGGTTCAAATCATAGACAGTAAGAAGAGCCAGTCTTCTTGTACTTGAGTCGGCATTGTGCCTTTTGTATTTAATTCCGATGCAATTTCTGTGTTTCATCGTCAATAAGAAGATCAGAGGGATACAGTAAACCTAATGTGAAGCATCGGAATCTATAACTAGTGTCACAGAAATGGTTAAAAACATAGACAATAAGAAGAGTCAGTTTTCTTGTACTTATGTCGGCATTGTGCCTTCTGTATATAATTCCGAAGCAATTTCTGTGTTTCATCGTGAATAAGAAGGTCACAGGAATACAGTAAACCTGAAGTGAAGCATCTGAAACTATAACTAGTGACACAGGAATGTTTCAAATCATAGACAGTAAGAAGAGTCAGTTTTCTTGTACTTAAGTCGGTATTGTGCCTTTTCTATTTAATTCCGATGCAATTTCTGTGTTTCATTGTCATTATGGAGGTCAGAAGGATACAGTAAACCTGAAGTGAAGCATCGGAATCTATAACTAGTGTCACAGGAATGGTTCAAACCATAGACAGTAAGAAGAGTCAGTTTTCTTGTAGTTAAGTGGGCATTGTGCCCATTCTATTTAATTCCGATGCAATTTCTGTGCTTCGGCGTCAATATGAAGGTCCAAGGGATACCGTAAACCTGAAGTGAAGCATCGGAATCAAAAACCGGGCTCACAGGAAAGGTTCAAAACATAGACAGTAAGAAGAGCCAGTCTTCTTGTACTTGAGTCGGCATTGTGCTTTTGGATTTAATTCCGATGCAATTTCTGTGTTTCATCGTCAATAAGAAAGTCAGAGGGATACAGTAAACCTGAAGTCAAGAATCGGAATCTATAACTAGTGTCACAGGAATGGTTCAAAACATAGGCAGTAAGAAGAGCCAGTCTTCTTGTACGTGAGTCGGTATTGTGCCTCTTGTATTTAATTCCGATGAAATTTCTGTGTCTGATCGTCAATAAGATGGTCAGAGGGATACAGTAAACCTGAAGTGAAGCATCGGAATCTATAACTAGTGTCACAGGAATGGTTCAAAGCATAGACAATAAGAAGAGTCAATCTCCTTGTACTTAAGTCTGCATTGTGCCTTTTGTAATTAGTTAAGGTGCAATTTCTGTGTTTCATCGTCAATAAGGAGGCCCGAGGGATACAGTAAACCTGAAGTGAAGCATCGGAATTTAAAACAAGTGTCACTGGAATGGTTCTAAACATAGACAGTAGGAAGAGTCAGTCATCTTGTACTTCAGTCGGCATTGTGCCTTTTGTATTTAATTCCGATGCAATTTCTGTGTTTCTTTGTCAATAAGAAGGTCAGAGGGATACAGTAAAATTGAAGTGAAGCATCGGAATCAATTACTAGTGTCACAGGAATGGTTCAAAACATAGACAGTAAGAAGAGTCAGTCTTCTTGTACTAAAGTCGGCGTTGTGCCTATTGTATTTAATTCCGATGCAATTTCTGTGCTTCATCATCAATATGAAGGTCAGCTGGATACAGTATACCTGAAGTGCAGCCTCTGAATCTATAACTAGTGTCACAGTAAAGGTTCAAACCATAGACAGTAAGAAGAGTCAGTCTTCTTGAACTTAAGTTGGCATTGTGCCTTTTGTATTTAATTATGATGCAATTTCTGTATTTCATCGTCAATAAGAAGGTCCAAGGGATACAGTAAACCTGAAGTGATGCATCGGAATCTATAACTAGTGTCACAGGAATGGTTCAAAACGTAGACAGTAAGAAGAGTCAGTCTTCTTGTACTTAAGTCGGCATTGTGCGTTTTGTATATAATTCCGATGCAATTTCTGTGTTTCATTGTCTATAAGAAGGTCAGAGGGATCCAGTAAACCTGAAGTGAAGCATCGGAATCTATAACTAGTGTCACAGGAATGGTTCAAAACATAGACAGTAAGAGGAGCCAGTCTTCTTGTACTTAAGTCGGCATTGTGCCTTCTGTATATAATTCCGAAGCAATTTCTGTGTTTCATCGTCAATAAGAAGGTCAGAGGGATACAGTAAACCTGAAGTGAAGCATCGGAATCTATAACTAGTGTCACAGGAATGGTTCAAAACATAGACAGTAAGAAGAGTCAATTGTTTTGTACTTAAGTTGGCATTGTAAATATTCTATTTAATTCCGATGCAATTTCTGTGTTTCATCGTCAATAAGGAGGCCAGAGGGATACAGTAAACCTGAAGTGAAGCATCGGAATCTATAACTAGTGTCACAGGAAAGGTTCAAACATAGACAGTAAGAAGTGTCAGTTTCCTTGAACTTAAGTCGGCATTGTGCATTTTGTATTTAATTCCGATGCAATTTCTGTGTTTCGTCGTCAATGGGAATGTCCACGGGATACAGTAAACCTGATGTGCAACATCGGAAACTACAACCGGTCTCACTGGAAAGGTTCAAAACATAGACAGCAAGAAGAGCAAGTCTTCTTTTACTTGTGTCGGCATTGTGCATTTTGTATTTAATTCCGATGCAATTTCAGTGTTTCATCGTCAATAAGAAGGTCAGACGGATACATTAAACCTGAAGTGGAGCATCGGAATCTATAACTAGTGTCACAGGAATGGTTCAAACCATAGACAGAAAGAAGGGTCACTTTTCTTGTACTTATGTCGGCATTGTGCCTTTTCTATTTAATTCCGATGCAAGTTCTGTGTTTCATTGTCAATAAGGATGTCAGAGGGATACAGTAAACCTGAAGTGAAGCATCGGAATCTATAACTAGTGTCACAGATATGGTTCAAACATAGACAGTAAGAAGTGTCAGTTTCCTTGAACTTAAGTCGGCATTGTGCCTTTTGTATTCAATTCCGATGCAATTTCTGTGTTTCGTCGTCAATAGGAGTGTCCACGGTATACAGTAAACCTCATGTGCAACATCGGAAACTACAACCGGGCTCACAGGAATGGTTCAAAACATAGACACTAAGAAGGGTCACTTTTCTTGTACTTAAGTCGGCATTGTGCTTTTTCTATTTAATTCCGATGCAAGTTCTGTGTTTCATCGTCATTAAGAAGGTCAGAGGGATACAGTAAACATGAAGTGAAGCATCGGAATCTATAACTAGTGTCACAGGAATGGTTCAAAACATAGACAGTAAGAAGTGTCGGTTTTCTTGTACTTAAGTCGGCATTGTGCTTTTTGTATTCAATTCCGATGAAATTTCTGCTTTTCGTCGTCAATAAGAAGGTTCACGGGATACAGTAAACCCGAAGTGAAGCATCGGAATCTACAACCGGTCTCACAGGAAAGGTTCAAAACATAGACAGTAAGAAGAGATAGTCTTCTTGCACTTGAGTCGGCATTGTGCCTTTTGTATTTAATTCCGATGCAATTTCTGTGTTTCATCGTCCATCAGAAGGTCAGAGGGATACAGTAAACCTGAAGTTAAGCATCGGAATCTATAACTAGTGTCACAGGAATGGTTCAAATCATAGACAGAAAGAAGAGTCCGTTTTCTTGTAATTAAGTCGGCATTGGGCCTTTTGAGTTTAATTCCGATGCACATTCTGTGTTTCATCGTCAATAAGATGGTCAGAGGGATACGGTAAACCTGAAGTGAAGCATCGTAATCTATAACTAGTGTCACAGGAATGGTTCAAATCATAGACAGTAAGAAGAGTCCGTTTTCTTGTACTTAAGTCGGCATTGTGGCTTTTGTATTTAATCCCGATGCAATATCTATATTTCACCATCAATAAGAAAGTCAGAGGGATACATTAAACCTGAAGTGAATCATCGGAATCTAAAACCGGTCTCACAGGAAAGGTTCAAATCATAGACAGTAAGAAGAGCCAGTCTTCTTGTACTTGAGTCGGCATTGTGCCTTTTGTATTTAATTCCGATGCAATTTCTGTGTTTCATCGTCAATAAGAAGATCAGAGGGATACAGTAAACCTAATGTGAAGCATCGGAATCTATAACTAGTGTCACAGAAATGGTTAAAAACATAGACAATAAGAAGAGTCAGTTTTCTTGTACTTATGTCGGCATTGTGCCTTCTGTATATAATTCCGAAGCAATTTCTGTGTTTCATCGTGAATAAGAAGGTCACAGGAATACAGTAAACCTGAAGTGAAGCATCTGAAACTATAACTAGTGACACAGGAATGTTTCAAATCATAGACAGTAAGAAGAGTCAGTTTTCTTGTACTTAAGTCGGTATTGTGCCTTTTCTATTTAATTCCGATGCAATTTCTGTGTTTCATTGTCATTATGGAGGTCAGAAGGATACAGTAAACCTGAAGTGAAGCATCGGAATCTATAACTAGTGTCACAGGAATGGTTCAAACCATAGACAGTAAGAAGAGTCAGTTTTCTTGTAGTTAAGTGGGCATTGTGCCCATTCTATTTAATTCCGATGCAATTTCTGTGCTTCGGCGTCAATATGAAGGTCCAAGGGATACCGTAAACCTGAAGTGAAGCATCGGAATCAAAAACCGGGCTCACAGGAAAGGTTCAAAACATAGACAGTAAGAAGAGCCAGTCTTCTTGTACTTGAGTCGGCATTGTGCTTTTGGATTTAATTCCGATGCAATTTCTGTGTTTCATCGTCAATAAGAAAGTCAGAGGGATACAGTAAACCTGAAGTCAAGAATCGGAATCTATAACTAGTGTCACAGGAATGGTTCAAAACATAGGCAGTAAGAAGAGCCAGTCTTCTTGTACGTGAGTCGGTATTGTGCCTCTTGTATTTAATTCCGATGAAATTTCTGTGTCTGATCGTCAATAAGATGGTCAGAGGGATACAGTAAACCTGAAGTGAAGCATCGGAATCTATAACTAGTGTCACAGGAATGGTTCAAAGCATAGACAATAAGAAGAGTCAATCTCCTTGTACTTAAGTCTGCATTGTGCCTTTTGTAATTAGTTAAGGTGCAATTTCTGTGTTTCATCGTCAATAAGGAGGCCCGAGGGATACAGTAAACCTGAAGTGAAGCATCGGAATTTAAAACAAGTGTCACTGGAATGGTTCTAAACATAGACAGTAGGAAGAGTCAGTCATCTTGTACTTCAGTCGGCATTGTGCCTTTTGTATTTAATTCCGATGCAATTTCTGTGTTTCTTTGTCAATAAGAAGGTCAGAGGGATACAGTAAAATTGAAGTGAAGCATCGGAATCAATTACTAGTGTCACAGGAATGGTTCAAAACATAGACAGTAAGAAGAGTCAGTCTTCTTGTACTAAAGTCGGCGTTGTGCCTATTGTATTTAATTCCGATGCAATTTCTGTGCTTCATCATCAATATGAAGGTCAGCTGGATACAGT
The DNA here is from genome assembly GCF_021461385.2 of Schistocerca piceifrons. NCBI lineage: Eukaryota > Metazoa > Arthropoda > Insecta > Orthoptera > Acrididae > Schistocerca > Schistocerca piceifrons. The sequence continues at coordinate 81,903 of NW_025727950.1, forward strand.
ATACCTGAAGTGCAGCCTCTGAATCTATAACTAGTGTCACAGTAAAGGTTCAAACCATAGACAGTAAGAAGAGTCAGTCTTCTTGAACTTAAGTTGGCATTGTGCCTTTTGTATTTAATTATGATGCAATTTCTGTATTTCATCGTCAATAAGAAGGTCCAAGGGATACAGTAAACCTGAAGTGATGCATCGGAATCTATAACTAGTGTCACAGGAATGGTTCAAAACGTAGACAGTAAGAAGAGTCAGTCTTCTTGTACTTAAGTCGGCATTGTGCGTTTTGTATATAATTCCGATGCAATTTCTGTGTTTCATTGTCTATAAGAAGGTCAGAGGGATCCAGTAAACCTGAAGTGAAGCATCGGAATCTATAACTAGTGTCACAGGAATGGTTCAAAACATAGACAGTAAGAGGAGCCAGTCTTCTTGTACTTAAGTCGGCATTGTGCCTTCTGTATATAATTCCGAAGCAATTTCTGTGTTTCATCGTCAATAAGAAGGTCAGAGGGATACAGTAAACCTGAAGTGAAGCATCGGAATCTATAACTAGTGTCACAGGAATGGTTCAAAACATAGACAGTAAGAAGAGTCAATTGTTTTGTACTTAAGTTGGCATTGTAAATATTCTATTTAATTCCGATGCAATTTCTGTGTTTCATCGTCAATAAGGAGGCCAGAGGGATACAGTAAACCTGAAGTGAAGCATCGGAATCTATAACTAGTGTCACAGGAAAGGTTCAAACATAGACAGTAAGAAGTGTCAGTTTCCTTGAACTTAAGTCGGCATTGTGCATTTTGTATTTAATTCCGATGCAATTTCTGTGTTTCGTCGTCAATGGGAATGTCCACGGGATACAGTAAACCTGATGTGCAACATCGGAAACTACAACCGGTCTCACTGGAAAGGTTCAAAACATAGACAGCAAGAAGAGCAAGTCTTCTTTTACTTGTGTCGGCATTGTGCATTTTGTATTTAATTCCGATGCAATTTCAGTGTTTCATCGTCAATAAGAAGGTCAGACGGATACATTAAACCTGAAGTGGAGCATCGGAATCTATAACTAGTGTCACAGGAATGGTTCAAACCATAGACAGAAAGAAGGGTCACTTTTCTTGTACTTATGTCGGCATTGTGCCTTTTCTATTTAATTCCGATGCAAGTTCTGTGTTTCATTGTCAATAAGGATGTCAGAGGGATACAGTAAACCTGAAGTGAAGCATCGGAATCTATAACTAGTGTCACAGATATGGTTCAAACATAGACAGTAAGAAGTGTCGGTTTTCTAGTACTTAAGTCGGCATTGTGCTTTTTGTATTCAATTCCGATGCAATTGCAGCTTTTCGTCGTCAATAAGAAGGTTCACGGTATACAGTAAACCTGAAGTGAAGCATCGGAATCTAAAACCGGTCTCACAGGAGAGGTTCAAAACATAGACAGTAAGAAGAGCCAGTCTTCTTCTACTTGAGTCGGCATTGTGCCTTTTGTATTTAATTCCGATGCAATTTCTGTGTTTCATCGTCCATCAGAAGGTAAGAAGGATACAGCAAACCTGAAGTGACGCATCGGAATCTATAACTCGTGTCACAGGAATGGTTCAAATCATAGACGGTAATAAGAGTCCGTTTTCTTGTAATTAAGCCGGCATTGTGCCTTTTGTATTTAATTCCGATGCAATTTCTGTGTTTCATCGTCAATCAGAAGGTCAGAGGGATACAGTAAAACTGAAGTGAAGCATCGGAATCAATTACTAGTGGCACAGGAATGGTTCAAAACATAGACAGTATGAAGAGTCAGTCTTCTTGTACTAAAGTCGGCATTGTGCCTTTTGTATTTAATTCCGATGCAATGTCTGTGCTTCATCATCAATAAGAAGGTCAGCTGGATACAGTATACCTGAAGTGAAGCATCGGAATCTATAACTAGTGTTACAGAAATGGTTCAAGACATAGACAGTAAGAAGAGTCAGTTTTCTTGTACTTTAGTGGGCATTGTGCCTTTAATTTTTAATTCCGATGCAATATCTGTGTTTCATCGTCAATAAGAATGTCAGAGGGATACAGTAAACCTGAAGTGTAGCATCGGAATCTATAACTACTGTCACAGGAATGGATCAAAACATAGACAGTAAGAAGAGTTAGTTTTCTTGTATTTAAGTCGGCATTGTGCCTATTCTATTTAATTCCGATGCAATTTCTGTGTTTCGCATCAACAAGAAGGTCCAAGGGATACGGTAAATCTGAAGTGAAGCTTCGGAATCTATAACCGGTCTCACAGGAAAGGTTCAAAACATAGACAATAAGAGGAGTCAGTTTTCTTGTACTTAAGTCGGCAATGTGCCTTTTCTATTTAATTCCAATGCAATTTCTGTGTTTCATCGTCAATAAGAAGGTAAGAGGGATACAGTAAACCTGAAGTGAAGCATCGGAATCTATAACTAGTGTCACAGGAATGCTTCAAAATTTAGACAGTAAGAAGTGTCAGCTTTCTTGTACTTGAGACGGCATTGTGCCTTTTGTATTCAATTCCGATGCAATATCTGCTTTTCGTCGTCAATAAGAAGGTCAACGGGATACAGGAATCAAAAACCGGATTCACAGGAAAGGTTCAAAACATAGACAGTAAGAAGAGCAAGTCATCTTGTACTTGAGTCTCATTGTGCCTTTTGTATCTCATTCCGATGCAATTTCTGTGTTTCATCGTCAATAAGAAAGTCAGAGGAATACAGTAAACCTGAAGTGAAGCATCGGAAACTATAACTAGTGTCACAGGAATGGTTCAAAGCATTGACAATAAGAAGAGTCAGTCTATTTGTACTTAAGTCGGCATTGTGCTTTAGTATTTAAGTAAGATGTAATTTCTGTGTTTCATCGTCAATAAGGAGGTCCGAGGGAAACAGTAAACCTGAAGTGAAGCATCGGAATTTAAAACTAGTGTCGCAGGAATGGTCCAAAACATTACAGTAGGAAGAGTCAGTCCTCTCGTACTTCAGTCAGCATTGTGCCTTTTGTATTTAATTCCGATGCAATTTCTGTGTTTCATCGTCAATACGAAGTTCAGAGGGAGACAGTAAAACTGAAGTGAAGCATCGGAATCTATAACTAGTGTCACAGGAATGGTTCTAAACATAGACAGTAAGAAGGATCAGTCTTCTTGTACTTAAGTCGGCATTGTGCCTCATGTATTTAATTCCGATGCAATTTCTTTGTTTCGTCGTCAATAGAAATGTCCAAGGGATACAGTAAACCTGAAGTGAAGCATCGGAATCTAAAACTAGTGTCACAGGAATGGTTCAAATCATAGACAGTAGGAAGGGACAGCCTTCCTGTACTTCAGTCGGCATTGAGCCTTTTGTATTTAATTCCGATGCAATTTGTGTGTTTCATCGTCAATAAGAAGGTCAGAGGGATACAGTAAAACTGAAGAGAAGCATCGGAATCTATAACTAGTGTCACAGGAATGGTTCAAAACTTAGACAGTAAGAAGAATCAGTCTTCTTGTACTAAAGTCGGCATTGTGCCTTTTGTATTTAACTCCGATGCAATTTCTTTGCTTCATCATCAATAAGAAGGTCAGCTGGATACAGTATACCTGAAGTGCAGCATCTGAATCTGTAACTAGTGTCACAGGAATGGTTCAAACCATAGACAGTAAGAGGAGTCAGTCTTCCTGTACTTAAGTCGGCATTGTGCCTTTTGTATTTAACTCCGATGCAATTTCTGTGCTTCATCATCAATAAGAAGGTCTGCTAGATACAGTATACCAGAAGTGCAGCATCTTAATCTATTACTAGTGTCACAGGAATGGTTCAAACCATAGACAGTAAGAAGAGTCAGTCTTCTTGTACTTAAATCTGCATTGTGCGTTTTGTCTTTAGTTAAGATGCAAAATCTGTGTTTCATCGTCAATAAGGAGGTCAGAGAGATACAGTAAACCTGTAGTGAAGCAGCGGAATCTAAAACTAGTGACACAGGAATGGTTCAAAACTTAGACAGTAGGAAGAGTCAGTCATATTGAACTTATGTCGGCATTGTGCCGTTTGTATTTAATTCCAATGCTATTTCTGTGTTTCATCGTCAACAAGAAGGTAAGAGGGATACAGTAAACCTGAAGTGAAGCATCGGAATCTATAACTAGTGTCACAGGAATGCTTCAAAATTTAGACAGTAAGAAGTGTCAGTTTTCTTGAACTTGAGACGGCATTGTGCCTTTTGTATTCAATTCCGATGCAATATCTGCTTTTCGACGTCAATAAGAAGGTCAGCGGGATACAGTAAACCTGAAGTGAAGCATCGGAATCTAAAACCGGTTTCACAGGAAAGGTTCAAAACATAGACAGTAAGAAGAGCCAGTCATCTTGTACTTGAGTCGGCATTGTGCCTTTTGTATCTAATTCCGATGCAATTTCTGTGTTTCATCGTCAATAAGAAAGTCAGAGGAATACAGTAAACCTGAAGTGAAGCATCGGAAACTATAACTAGTGTCACAGGAATGGTTCAAAACATAGGCTGTAAGAAGAGCCAGTCTTCTTGTACTTGAGTCGGCATTGTGCCTTTTGTATTTAATTCCGATGAAATTTCTGTGTTTGATCGTCAATATGAAGGTCAGAGGATACAGTAAACCTGAAGCGAAGCATCGGCGTTTATAACTAGTGTCACAGGAATGGTTCAAAACATAGACAGTAAGAGGAGCCAGTCTTCTTTTACTCGAGTCGGCATTGTGCCTTTTGTATTTAATTCCGATGCAATTTCTGTGTTTCATCGTCAATAAGAAGGTCAGAGGGATACAGTAAACCGGAAGTGAAGCATCGGAATCTATAACTAGTGTCAAAGGAATGATTCAAAACATAGACAGTAGGAAGAGTCAGTCTTCTTACACTTAAGTCGGCATTGTGGCTTTTGTATTTAATTCCGATGCAATTTCTGTGTTTCATCGTCAATAAGAAGGTCAGAGGGATACAGTAAACCTAATGTGAAGTATCGGAATCTATAACTAGTGTCACAGGAATGGTTAAAATCATAGACAGTAAGAAGAGTCAGTTTTCTTGTACTCATGTCGGCATTGTGCCTTCTGTATATAATTCCGAAGCAATTTCTGTGTTTCATCGTCAACAAGAAGGTCACAGGGATACAGTAAACCTGAAGTGAAGCATCGAAATCTATAGCTAGTGTCACAGGAATGGTTCAAAACATAGACAGTATGAAGAGTCAGTTCTCTTGTACTTAAGTCAGCATTGTGCCTTTTGTATTTAATTCCGATGCAATTTCTGTGTTTCATCGTCAATAAGAAAGTCAGAGGGATACAGTAAACCTGAAGTGAAGCATCGGAATTTATAACTACTGTCACAAGAATGGGTCAAAACTTAGACAGTGAAAAGAGTTAGTTTTCTTGTACTTAAGTCGGCATTGTGCCTATTCTATTTTATTCCGATGCAATTTCTGTGTTTCGGCGTCGTTAAGAAGGTCCAAGGGATACGGTAAACCTGAAGTGAAGCATCGGAATCTAAAACCGATCTCACAGGAAAGGTTCAAATCATAGACAGTAAGAAGAGTCAGTTTTCTTGTACTTAAGTCGGCAATGTGCCTTTTCTATTTAATTCCGAACCAATATCTGTGTTTCATCGTCAATAAGAAGGTAAGAGGGATACAGTAAACCTGAAGTGAAGCATCGGAATCTATAACTAATGTCACAGGAATGCCTCAAATCATAGCCAGTAAGAAGTGTCGTCTTCTTGTACTTAAGTCGGCATTGTGCCTTTAGTATTCAATTCCGATGCAATTTCTGCTTTCCGTCGTCAATAAGAAGGTCCTCGGGATACAGTAAACCTGAGGTGAGGCATCGGAATGTAAAACCGGTCTCACAGGAAAGGTTCAAAGCATAGACAGTAAGAAGAGCCAGTCTTCTTGTACTTGAGTGGGCATTGTGCCTTTTGTATTTAATTCCGATTCAATTTCTGTGTTTCATCGGCAATAAGAAGGTCACAGGGATACAGTAAACCTGAAGTGATGCATCCGAATCTGTAACTAGTGTCACAGGAATGGTTCAAAACATAGACAGTAAGAAGAGTCAGTTTTGTTGTACTTAAGTCGGCATTGTGACTTTTCTATTTGATTCCGATGCAATTTCTGTGTTTCATCGTCAATAAGAAGCTAAGAGGGATACAGTAAACCTGAAGTGAAGCATCGGAATCTATAACTAGTGTCACAGGAATGCTTCAAATCATAGATAGTAAGAAGTGTCACTTTTCTTGTACTTAAGTCGGCATTGTGCCTTTTGTATTCAATTCCGATGCAATTTCTGCTTTCCGTCGTCAATAAGAAGATCCTCGGGATACAATAAACCTGAGGTGAGGCATCGGAATCTAAAACCGGTCTCACAGGACAGGTTCAAAGCATAGACAGTAAGAAGAGCCAGTCTTCTTGTACTTGAGTCGGCATTGTGCATTTTGTATTTAATTCCGATGCAATTTCTGTGTTTCATCGTCAATAAGAAAGTCAGAGGGATACAGTAAACCTGAAGTGAAGCATCGGAATTTATAACTAGAGTCACAGGAATGGTTCAAACTATAGGCAGTAAGAAGAGCCAGTCTTCTTGTACTTGAGTCGGTATTGTGCCTTTTGTATTTAATTCCGATGGAATATCTGTATCTGATCGTCAATAAGAAGGTCAGAGGGATACAGTAAACCTGAAGTGAAGCATCGGAATCTATAACTAGTGTCACAGGATTGGTTCAAAGCATAGACAATAATAAGAGTCAGTATTCTTGTACTTAAGTCTGCATTGTGCCTTTTGTAATTAGTTAAGGTGCAGTTTCTGTGTTTCATCGTCAATAAGGATGTCAGAGAGATACAGTTAACCTGAAGTGTAGCATCGGAATCTAAAACTAGTCTCACAGGAATGGTTCAAATCTTAGACAGTAGGAAGAGTCAGTCTTCTTGAACTTAAGTCGGCATTGTGCATTTATATTTAATTGCGATGCAATTTCTGTGTTTCATCGTCAATAAAAAGGTCAGAGGGATACAGTAAAACTGAAGTGAAGCATCGGAAACTATAACTAGTGTCACAGGAATGGATCAAAACATAGACAGTAAGAGGAATCAGTCTTCTTGTTCCTAAGTCGGCATTGTGCCTTTTGTATATAATTCCGATTCAATTCTGTGTTTCATCGTCAATAAGAAGCACATCTGGATACAGTAAACCTAAAGTGAAGCATCGGAATCTATTACTAGCGTCACAAGAATGGGTGAAATCATAGGCAGTAAGAAGAGCCAGTCCTCTTGTACTTGAGTCGGCATTGTGCCTTTTGTATTTAATTCCGATGCAATTTCTGTGTTTGATCGTCAATAAGAAGGTCAGAGGGATACAGTAAACCTGAAGGGAAGCATCGGAATCTATAACTAGTGTTACAGGTATTGTTCAAAGCATAGACAGTAAGAAGAGTCAGTCTTCTTGTACTTAAGTCGGCATTGTGCTTTTGTATTTAAGTAAGATGCAATTTTTGTGTTTCATCGTCAATAAGGGTTCCGAGGGATACAGTAAACCTGAAGTGAAGCATCGGAATTTAAAACTAGTGTCACAGGAATGGTTCAATTCATAGACAGTAGGAAGAGTCAATCTTCTTGTACTTCAGTCGGCATTGTGCCTTTTGTATTTACTTCCGATGCACTTCTGTGTTTCATCGTCAATAAGAACGTCAGAGGGATACAGTAAAACTGAAGTGAAGCATCGGAATCTATAACTAGTGTCACAGGATTGGTTCAAAACATAGACAGTAAGAAGAGGCAGTCTTCTTGTACTAAAGTCGGCATTGTGCCTTTTGTATTTAACTCCGATGCAATTTCTGTGCTTCATCATCAATAAGAAGGTCAGCTGGATACAGTATTCCTGTAGTGCAGCATCTGAATCTGTAACTAGTGTCACAGGAATGGTTCAAACCATAGACAGTAAGAAGAGTCAGTCTTCTTGTACTTAAGTCGGCATTGTGCCTTTTGTATTTAACTCCGATTCAATTTCAGTGCTTCATCATCAATAAGAAGGTCTGCTGGATACAGTATACCTGAAGTGCAGCATCTGAATCTATAACTAGTGTCACAGGAATGGTTCAAACCATAGACAGTAAGAAGAGTCAGTGTTCTTGTACTTATGTCTGCATTGTGCCTTTTGTATTTAGTTACGATGCAATATCTGTGTTTCATCGTCAATAAGGAGGTCAGAGAGATACAGTAAACCTGAAGAGATACATCGGAATCTATAACTAGTGTCACAGGAATGGTTCAAAACATAGACAGCAAGAAGAGTTAGTTTTCTTGTACTTAAGTCGGCATTGTGCCTATTCTATTTAATTCCGATGCAATTTCTGTGTTTCGGCGTCAATATGAAGTTCCAAGGGATACGGTAAACCTGAAGTGAAGCATCAGAATCTAAAACCGGTCTCACAGGAAAGGTTCAAAACGTATACAGTAAGAAGAGCCAATCTTCTTGTACTTGAGTCGGCATTGTGCCTTTTGTATTTAATTACGATGCAATTTCTGTGTTTAATCGTCAATAAGAAGGTTGGAGGGATACAGTAAACCTAAAGTGAAGCATCGGAATCTATAACTAGTGTCACAGGAACGGTTCAAAACATAGACATGAAGAAGAGTCTGTTTTCTTGTACTTAAGACGGCATGGTGTCTTTTGTATTTAATTCCGATGCAATTTCTGTGTTTCATCGTCAATAAGAAGGTCAGAGGGATACAGTAAAACTGAAGTGAAGCATCGTAATCTAAAACCGGTTTCACAGGAAAGGTTCAAAACATAGACAGTAAGAAGAGCCAGTCATCTTGTACTTGAGTCGGCATTGTGCCTTTTGTATCTAATTCCGATGCAATTTCTGTGTTTCATCGTCAATAAGAAAGTCAGAGGGATACAGTAAACCTGTAGTGAAGCATCGGAAACTATAACTAGTGTCACAGGAATGGTTCAAAACATAGGCTGTAAGAAGAGCCAGTCTTCTTGTACTTGAGTCGGCATTGTGCCTTTTGTATTTAATTCCGATGAAATTTCTGTGTTTGATCGTCAATATGAAGGTCAGAGGATACAGTAAACCTGAAGCGAAGCATCGGCGTTTATAACTAGTGTCACAGGAATGGTTCAAAACATAGACAGTAAGAGGAGCCAGTCTTCTTTTACTCGAGTCGGCATTGTGCCTTTTGTATTTAATTCCGATGCAATTTCTGTGTTTCATCGTCAATAAGAAGGTCAGAGGGATACAGTAAACCGGAAGTGAAGCATCGGAATCTATAACTAGTGTCAAAGGAATGATTCAAAACATAGACAGTAGGAAGAGTCAGTCTTCTTACACTTAAGTCGGCATTGTGGCTTTTGTATTTAATTCCGATGCAATTTCTGTGTTTCATCGTCAATAAGAAGGTCAGAGGGATACAGTAAACCTAATGTGAAGTATCGGAATCTATAACTAGTGTCACAGGAATGGTTAAAATCATAGACAGTAAGAAGAGTCAGTTTTCTTGTACTCATGTCGGCATTGTGCCTTCTGTATATAATTCCGAAGCAATTTCTGTGTTTCATCGTCAACAAGAAGGTCACAGGGATACAGTAAACCTGAAGTGAAGCATCGAAATCTATAGCTAGTGTCACAGGAATGGTTCAAAACATAGACAGTATGAAGAGTCAGTTCTCTTGTACTTAAGTCGGCATTGTGCCTTTTGTATTTAATTCCGATGCAATTTCTGTGTTTCATCGTCAATAAGAAAGTCAGAGGGATACAGTAAACCTGAAGTGAAGCATCGGAATTTATAACTACTGTCACAAGAATGGGTCAAAACTTAGACAGTGAAAAGAGTTAGTTTTCTTGTACTTAAGTCGGCATTGTGCCTATTCTATTTTATTTCGATGCAATTTCTGTGTTTCGGCGTCGTTAAGAAGGTCCAAGGGATACGGTAAACCTGAAGTGAAGCATCGGAATCTAAAACCGATCTCACAGGAAAGGTTCAAATCATAAACAGTAAGAAGAGTCAGTTTTCTTGTACTTAAGTCGGCAATGTGCCTTTTCTATTTAATTCCGAACCAATATCTGTGTTTCATCGTCAATAAGAAGGTAAGAGGGATACAGTAAACCTGAAGTGAAGCATCGGAATCTATAACTAATGTCACAGGAATGCCTCAAATCATAGCCAGTAAGAAGTGTCGTCTTCTTGTACTTAAGTCGGCATTGTGGCTTTAGTATTCACTTCCGATGCAATTTCTGCTTTCCGTCGTCAATAAGAAGGTCCTCGGGATACAGTAAACCTGAGGTGAGGCATCGGAATGTAAAACCGGTCTCACAGGAAAGGTTCAAAGCATAGACAGTAAGAAGAGCCAGTCTTCTTGTACTTGAGTGGGCATTGTGCCTTTTGTATTTAATTCCGATTCAATTTCTGTGTTTCATCGGCAATAAGAAGGTCACAGGGATACAGTAAACCTGAAGTGATGCATCCGAATCTGTAACTAGTGTCACAGGAATGGTTCAAAACATAGACAGTAAGAAGAGTCAGTTTTGTTGTACTTAAGTCGGCATTGTGACTTTTCTATTTGATTCCGATGCAATTTCTGTGTTTCATCGTCAATAAGAAGCTAAGAGGGATACAGTAAACCTGAAGTGAAGCATCGGAAGCTATAACTAGTGTCACAGGAATGCTTCAAATCATAGATAGTAAGAAGTGTCACTTTTCTTGTACTTAAGTCGGCATTGTGCCTTTTGTATTCAATTCCGATGCAATTTCTGCTTTCCGTCGTCAATAAGAAGATCCTCGGGATACAATAAACCTGAGGTGAGGCATCGGAATCTAAAACCGGTCTCACAGGACAGGTTCAAAGCATAGACAGTAAGAAGAGCCAGTCTTCTTGTACTTGAGTCGGTATTGTGCCTTTTGTATTTAATTCCGATGAAATATCTGTATCTGATCGTCAATAAGAAGGTCAGAGGGATACAGTAAACCTGAAGTGAAGCATCGGAATCTATAACTAGTGTCACAGGATTGGTTCAAAGCATAGACAATAATAAGAGTCAGTATTCTTGTACTTAAGTCTGCATTGTGCCTTTTGTAATTAGTTAAGGTGCAGTTTCTGTGTTTCATCGTCAATAAGGATGTCAGAGAGATACAGTTAACCTGAAGTGTAGCATCGGAATCTAAAACTAGTCTCACAGGAATGGTTCAAATCTTAGACAGTAGGAAGAGTCAGTCTTCTTGAACTTAAGTCGGCATTGTGCATTTATATTTAATTGCGATGCAATTTCTGTGTTTCATCGTCAATAAGAAGGTCAGAGGGATACAGTAAAACTGAAGTGAAGCATCGGAATCTATAACTAGTGTCACAGGAATGGATCAAAACATAGACAGTAAGAGGAATCAGTCTTCTTGTTCCTAAGTCGGCATTGTGCCTTTTGTATATAATTCCGATTCAATTCTGTGTTTCATCGTCAATAAGAAGCACATCTGGATACAGTAAACCTAAAGTGAAGCATCGGAATCTATTACTAGCGTCACAAGAATGGGTGAAATCATAGGCAGTAAGAAGAGCCAGTCCTCTTGTACTTGAGTCGGCATTGTGCCTTTTGTATTTAATTCCGATGCAATTTCTGTGTTTGATCGTCAATAAGAAGGTCAGAGGGATACAGTAAACCTGAAGGGAAGCATCGGAATCTATAACTAGTGTTACAGGTATTGTTCAAAGCATAGACAGTAAGAAGAGTCAGTCTTCTTGTACTTAAGTCGGCATTGTGCTTTTGTATTTAAGTAAGATGCAATTTTTGTGTTTCATCGTCAATAAGGGTTCCGAGGGATACAGTAAACCTGAAGTGAAGCATCGGAATTTAAAACTAGTGTCACAGGAATGGTTCAATTCATAGACAGTAGGAAGAGTCAATCTTCTTGTACTTCAGTCGGCATTGTGCCTTTTGTATTTACTTCCGATGCACTTCTGTGTTTCATCGACAATAAGAACGTCAGAGGGATACAGTAAAACTGAAGTGAAGCATCGGAATCTATAACTAGTGTCACAGGAATGGTTCAAAACATAGACAGTAAGAAGAGGCAGTCTTCTTGTACTAAAGTCGGCATTGTGCCTTTTGTATTTAACTCCGATGCAATTTCTGTGCTTCATCATCAATAAGAAGGTCAGCTGGATACAGTATTCCTGTAGTGCAGCATCTGAATCTGTAACTAGTGTCACAGGAATGGTTCAAACCATAGACAGTAAGAAGAGTCAGTCTTCTTGTACTTAAGTCGGCATTGTGCCTTTTGTATTTAACTCCGATTCAATTTCAGTGCTTCATCATCAATAAGAAGGTCTGCTGGATACAGTATACCTGAAGTGCAGCATCTGAATCTATAACTAGTGTCACAGGAATGGTTCAAACCATAGACAGTAAGAAGAGTCAGTGTTCTTGTACTTATGTCTGCATTGTGCCTTTTGTATTTAGTTACGATGCAATATCTGTGTTTCATCGTCAATAAGGAGGTCAGAGAGGTACAGTAAACCTGAAGAGAAACATCGGAATCTATAACTAGTGTCACAGGAATGGTTCAAAACATAGACAGCAAGAAGAGTTAGTTTTCTTGTACTTAAGTCGGCATTGTGCCTATTCTATTTAATTCCGATGCAATTTCTGTGTTTCGGCGTCAATATGAAGTTCCAAGGGATACGGTAAACCTGAAGTGAAGCATCAGAATCTAAAACCGGTCTCACAGGAAAGGTTCAAAACGTATACAGTAAGAAGAGCCAATCTTCTTGTACTTGAGTCGGCATTGTGCCTTTTGTATTTAATTACGATGCAATTTCTGTGTTTAATCGTCAATAAGAAGGTTGGAGGGATACAGTAAACCTAAAGTGAAGCATCGGAATCTATAACTAGTGTCACAGGAACGGTTCAAAACATAGACATGAAGAAGAGTCTGTTTTCTTGTACTTAAGACGGCATGGTGTCTTTTGTATTTAATTCCGATGCAATTTCTGTGTTTCATCGTCAATAAGAAGGTCAGAGGGATACAGTAAAACTGAAGTGAAGCATCGGGATCTGTAACTAGTGTCACAGGAATGGTTCAAATCATAGACAATAAGAAGAGTCAGTCTTCTTGTACTTAAGTCGGCATTGTGCTTTTGTATTTAATTAGGATGCAATTTCTGTGTTTCATCGTCAATAAGAAGGGCAGAGGGATACAGTAAAACTGAAGTGAAGCATCGGAATCTATAACTAGTGTCACAGGAATGGTTCAAAACATAGACAGTAAGAGGAGTCACTCATCTTGTACTGAAGTCGGCATTGTGCCTTTTGTATTTAACTCCGATGCAATTTCTGTGCTTCATCATCAATAAGAAGGTCAGCTGGATACAGTATACCTGAAGTGCAGCATCTGAATCTATAACTAGTGTCACAGGAATGGTTCAAACCATAGACAGTAAGAAGAGTCAGTCTTCTCGTACTTAAGTCGGCATTGTGCCTTTTGTGTTTAATTCCGATGCAATATCTGTGTTTCATCGTCAATAGGAATGTCCAAGGGATACAGTAAACCTGAAGTGAGGCATCGGAATTTAAAACCGGGCTCACAGGAAAGGTTCAAAACATAGACAGTAAGAAGAGCCAGTCTTCTTGTACTTGAGTCGGCATTGTGCCTTTTGTATTTAATTCCGATGAAATTTCTGTGTTTCATCGTCAATAAGAAGGTCAGAGGGATACAGTAAACCTAAAGTGAAGCATCGGAATCTATAACTATAGTCACATGATTGGTTCAAAACATAGACAGTAAGAAGAGTCAGTCTTCTTGTACTTAAGTCGGCATTGTGGCTTATGTGTTTAATTCCGATGCAATTTATGTGCTTCAACGTCAATAAGAAGGTCACAGGGATACAGTAAACCTTAAGTGAAGCATCGGAATCTATAACTAGTGTCACAGGAATGGATCAAATCATTGACAGTAAGAAGAGTCAGTTTACTTGTACCTAAGTCGGCATTGTGCCTTTTCTATTTAATTCCGATGCAATTTCTGTGTTTCATCGTCAATAAGAAGGTCAGAGGGATACAGTAAACCTGAAGTGAAGCATCGGTATCTATAACTAGTGTCACAGGAATGGTTCAAAACATAGACAGTAAGAAGTGTCAGTTGTCTTGTTCTTAAGTCGGCATTGTGCCTTTTGTATTCAATTCCAATGCAATTTCTGCTTTTCGTCGTCAATAAGAAGGTCCACGGGATACAGTAAACCTGAAGTGAAGCATCGGAATCTAAAACCGGTCTCACAGGAAAGGTTCAAAACATAGACAGTAAGAAGAGCCAGTCTTCTTGTACTTGAGTCGGCATTGTGCCTTTTGTATTAAATTCCGATGCAATTTCTGTGTTTCATCGTCCATAAGAAGGTCAGAGGTATACAGTAAACACGAAGTGAAGCATCGGAATCTATAACTAGTGTCTCAGGAATGGTTCAAAACATAGACAGTAAGATGAGTCCGTTTTCTTGTAATTAAGTCGGCATTGTGCCTTTTGAGTTTAATTCCGATGCACTTTCTGTATTTCATCGTCAATAAGAAGGTCCACGGGATACAGTAAACCTGAAGTGAAGCATCGGAATCTAAAACCGATCTCACAGGAAATGTTCAAAAAATAGACAGTAAGAAGAGCCAGTTTTCTTGTACTTGAGTCGGCATTGTGCATTTTGTATTTAATTCCGATGCAATTTCTGTGTTTCATCGTCAATAAGAAAGTCAGAGGGATACAGTACACCTGAAGTTAAGCATCGGAATCTATAACTAGTGTCACAGGAATGGTTCACATCATAGACAGTAAGAAGAGTCAGTTTTCCTGTACTTAAGTCGGTATTGTGCCTTTTGTATTTTATTCCGATCAATTTCTGTGTTTCGTCGTCAATAAGAAGGTCCATGGGATACAGTAAAACCGGAAGTGCAGCATCGGTATCTATAACTAGTGTCACAGGAATAGTTCAAAACATAGACAGTAAGAAGAGTCCGTTTACTTATAATTAAATCGGCATTGGCCTTTTGAGTTTAATTCCGATGCACTTTCTGTGTTTCATCGTCAATACGAAGGTCAGAGGATTACAGTAAACCTGAAGTGAAGCGTCGGAATCTGTAACTAGTGTCACAGGAATGGTTCAAAACATAGACAATAAGAAGAGTCAGTCTCCTTGTACTTAAGTCGGTATTGTGGCTTTTGTATGTAATTCCGATGCAATTTCTGTGTTTCATCGTCAATAAGAAGGTCAGAGGGATACAGTAAACCTAATGTGAAGCATCGGAATCTATAACTAGTGTCACAGGAATGGTTAAAATCATAGACAGTAAGATGAGTCAGTTTTCTCGTACTTAATTCGGCAGTGTGCCTTCTGTATATAATTCCGATGTAATTTCTGTGTTTCATCGTCAATAAGACGGTCACAGGGATACAGTAAACCTGAAGTGAGGCATCGGAATCTGTAACTAGTGTCACAGGAATGGTTCAAACCATAGACAGTAAGAAGAGTCAGTGTTCTTGTACTTATGTCTGCATAGTGCCTTTTGTATTTAGTTAAGATGCAATATCTGTGTTTCATCGTCAATAAGGAGGTAAGAGAGATACAGTAAACCTGAAGTGAAACATCGGAATCTAAAACTAGTGTCACAGGAATGGTTCAAATCTTAGACGGTAGGACGAGTCAGTCATCTTGAACTTAAGTCCGCATTGTTCCTTTTGTATTTAATTCCTATGCAATTGTTGTGTTTCATCGTCAATAAGAAGACCAGAGGGATACAGTAAACCTAATGTGAAGTATCGGA